>NW_021848957.1:72575-76917 GCF_003651465.1 Formica exsecta | reverse complement strand
CAGAACCGAAAGAACCGAAACATTTAAAAATTTATTCCTGTACACCGCGGCTGAATTTTGGAATGAGCTTCCTGAATCAATCAGGGAACTCTTTTCTGCATTTTCTGCATGACACTGTACAAATATTTGTTTAACCGTAATGCACATGATTGTTCCTGAAAATCAAGTTATAGATTGTAACAAAATTGTATTTGGTATGTCTTTCCTTCCTGTCTTACAGTACTGTTATATCTCACATTTGTTAATTTAGTTCTAAGATATAATACGATACGCACTGTTATCCAACTGAAAGTTAGACTTAGTAAAACCAAACTTAATTTTTAGTCGTAATTAATCTATAACTCTATAACAGAAAATATGTACATTGTATTCTTTGCTCAATGCTCTCAAGGGACTTGTCCCAGAGCATAAATAAATCAATCTCTCTCTCTCTCTCTCTCTCCCTCCCTCTCTCTTCCTCTTTCTCTCTCTATACAAATCATTTTAAATAATTAACTTTAATTAATAAAAAAATAGATTCTTCTTCTTGGCTAAACAAAAAATAAATCTTATAAAATATTATTGCTAATAAAAAATTATTTATGTTATACCATGAGTTTATACGTATATATATGTGTATGTGTATAAAGATATAATAAATATTATAAAATAAAATAGTAATAAATAAGAGAAAGAGTTATATATGTATATCTACAGTTATAGAAATTAATTTGGAAATTATTCCCTTTATATACAGAGTGTTCTAAAACTACCATACTTCTTCTTAATGGCAGATATCTTAGAACATTTTAAAACAAAAATCCTAATACAAAAATGTCTCGAGGCTATAATAGTTTTTAAACGGAAAGCGATTATATTTTATGAATGAAAGGACTGAAATTTTGCGCGCTCAGGCACGGCAAATTGACAAGGGAAAAAAGTGCTTCTATGAATGGAGTGCCTTTTTTATGATATTATGATTATCGTATAAATTTACAATAGCATTGTCATTATATGTTTTCTCGCTTCTCTACGCATTGCATTAGTACATTCTTTATACGGATAATGGATGCAAAAACTAAATCTCAAAAATGATTCAAGTAAAAATTTGCGACATGTTTCAATTTCAGCTATCAAAGTGGTCGATTAATGTTACCATGAAGGTGTTTACTATTTCGCTGTGCCTGAATGCGCGAAATCTCAGCTCTGCCTTTTGTAAAATATAATCGCTTCTCGTCTAAAAACTGTTATAACCTCGACATTTTTGTATTAGAATTTTCGTCTTGAAATGTTTTAAAGAATCTACTATTAAGAGGAAGTACGGTAGTTTTAGGACATCCTGTATATCTATATATACAGGGTGATTCAAAACAACCTTCTGTCCTTACAATGTCATATACTTGACTCATATTATTAATGATTTCTTGCCAGCGTGAGGGCAATTTGTATATCCCTTTTTCGAAAAATGTTTTATCTTTTGATGCGAAAAATTGAACCAGTGCTTGTTTGATATCTTCTTCATTTTTGAATTTTTTGCCCCTCAAAAAATTTTGTAAGGACAAAAACAAGTGATAGTCGGTGGGTGCTAAGTCCGGGGAATATGGTGGATGCGACAGAATTTTCCAGCCTAGTTCTGCAATTTTTTGACGAGTATCCAAAGCAGCATGTGGCCTGGCATTATCATGATGCAGTATGATGTTCTTCCTATTGTACATCGCCGGCCTCTTTTCTTGGACTGCTGTATTTAAATTATCCAGTTGCTGACAATACTTCTCCGAATAATGGCAATTACATTATTTAATAAAGTTTATTGACGGTAATAAAAATTTGTATTTTGTTTTATTCCAAAAACGGACAGAACTTTCCGGTAGACCTAATATAACTGCCCTATACAACAAAATGATTCTTTTCAGGTATTTGTCGTGCAACATGTGGATGTTTGTATGTTCAGCAACGGCAAATTTAAGAATGTTGTGGCCCTTGTATCTTCGCAAGAAGGCTGTCCTGTGGGTCCAGGTAGTATTTTGAAAAAGGCTTACACTCTCAGACCTATTAAAGGTTCAACCAAAAATTGGATCGCCTTAGAAGACAGCTACACGAAAACTGGAGCAACTTTGGCATCAACGGTTGTTTGCCCTGGGAATGGAACCGATGATAGAAATGTCTTTGCGATTTACGTATCTTATTATGTAAAGGTAATCTTTTTAAATATGAAAAAATAAGAAATGTAATCAAAATCATCAAGCATATTTATTTTAACACTAAAAGCTCAATAATTTGAATTATTGCAAAAGAGACATATGTAATAAAAATAAATCACAATTTACAGTTCCGGGTCAATGAAAGACGAACACTATAATAATGTGTAAGTTTCATGGAAAATTAATTTCTCTTGAAACTAAAAAGTGAAGAGTGAATATGTGGGTAGGACATAAAATTTTCTTGGTGCGATATCAAGTGATTAAAATGGTCTTACTGAGAGATCCATTTTTAATAAACTCCTCATGGCCCCCTAAATAAGTATAAACTAAAAAAATATTGGGGCCCAGTGGCGCATTTTTTCTAGTCTATGTTTCTATGAGAGGGATTTATTAAAAATAAATTTTAAAATAAGATTATTTTAATTATTTGGTCATAATATCAAAAAATGTGTATCCTATGTACAACCATTTAGTTTCAAGAGAAATTAATTTTCTAATAAATCACGCGTTTATTATATCATCGCGTTTTGCTGTTGGCTCCGGAGAATTTAAATTGTAGTTTTCACATTAGAACAGTATCAGTTCTTTAATTTCTAAAAAATCAATTAATTTTTTCTGATTCATATTCATTTAATTCAAAAAAGTTAATTCATTTTTTATAATGATCTATCACATTATATTATGAGTCAAATGGTATCAAAATAAAATTTCACGAAAGATCCCAACTTGATATTTCTTTTAAGGTCAAACTATTGATCTCGGCAATGGGCGGTGAAGTTTCTTTGAAGCTACCGTTCGCACTCATGCACAGTAACACAGATCCGGATCTCGTAGGATTCCCGTCTCCTATCCGAGAACCGCCGAAACAATTTGAAAGGAGCATAAACGAAATTACGGAGAAATCAAGCAAACAGGATAGCAATAATCACAGAAATAAGGAAAATAAGCTAGAGGCTATTAAAGAGCAGGAGAAGGAGTCGAGAGTGACTGACGTGGACCTGATAGAACATTGTGAGGAAAGTGACAACATCTGAGAGCGGGCGCAACGAGGCGACACGATGTCGCGGCCGTCATCTGTCAGGAAAAGCAGCGATACAAAAACCATGAAAAATTCGAATCATAAGACATGCAGACTCAGCGTTACCATACAGAGAGCTTGGTGCTGCTTCAGAAGAGCCTCTTAATAAACGAATGAGTCAAAATCTTAGAGTATCATATGAGTGATGATATCTACTTACATCATCATTGTAATTCCTTCTATTTTTCGGGGGAAAATATATCTTGTAAAAATTGCACAGATAGAAAGACGACTAATGCGTAGCCGATCTTGTAAATTATCACAATTGATGATTGCAAAAATAAATGTGGGTTTCGTATGTTTTGAAAATAATAAAAAGTGCAGATTCAGAAGTTATCAGATTAATTTTAAAAAACAGTAAACAACTTCTTATACTTCTCATGAAAAAAATTTTACAGAAACACGATTATAATTAAGTAATCATAGCTTGTGAACTATTGAGTATGCACAAAAAGTTGTGCCCCATGTATTGATTTCGTATCATGGCGCAAATTATGACAAAATTTGATTACTTTCGAAAACAGAAAGACATTTAAATGTTATGAATGACATTTGAATGTTATTGCTGTAATTAAGTGTGTGAAGTTGCAAACTATTAGAGTATCATATAGAAGTCATATTTAAAGTAACAGAAGATACATTTTATTGAAAATATCTATTAATGAGAGATAGAAACACTTTAAAATTTTTACTGCAAGAAGGAAAAATTTCCCGAGAGAAATATTCCTATATGTTTACATACTCCACTGAATAATATTAATGTAATATATTATATGTAATATATTCTTATAATCTATTAAAATTATATATATTGCTAATTACGTAAAATCTCGTGAATGTAAATTGTTTTAAATTTTTTGTCTATATCTTCCTACATCTAATATGAAAGATCTTTTACTGCCACTTTAATTTTATAATCAGGTTTTAAGTTGATTAATTTCAAAAACCTAAAAGAATGAGCAAAACACACACGTGTTCTCTTACATATATAAAAAAATTATATGTATGACCTTATCAATAAAAACATCTATATAAAATATAAAATACCAAAATAAAAATATCAATTATATTTTTTCAAAAAAAA
>NW_021848957.1:64155-72047 GCF_003651465.1 Formica exsecta | reverse complement strand
GCTGCTAACCGTTCCTCTTTCCGTTCGACTGCCCTCCGATGATCTTCCGTCTCCCTTGACGCCAGATACCCGACATCCGCTCGCGGATCGCGCGCTAGAAGCGACGCGCGTCCCTTAAGAATCGCGATAGCGGATCGCGCGCTAGAAGGGGCGCGAGAGATCGCCGTCGCCCCCCTAAGGAACGAGTCGCGTCAAGGTCGAGTCGCGCCAAGGTCGAGTCGCGCCGGGAAAAAGCGCGACCCTCGATCGAGCCGAGCGCCATCTCCCGGGCAATCTTGCCGACTCGTATCCGCTCCCTCCCGTGACGTCACGCGCTCCCCCGATCCCCCACCCTCTCGCCCCGCTTTTCCCCACGGCCGCGCTTCCCGTCTCGCCCTACGTACCCCCCCTGCTTTTCCTCCTGCCCGAATTTCCCCCCGCGGTCAACACTCTATCTCTTTCTAATTAATCTCTTACAGTCTCTGTTTTACTAATGTTACTTATACCTGTAGCTGCATATGATGCATGACAAATAACTATATAATGACAATCATTTGACAAATATATTTGAATACACTGTATTCCTTTTTACATCTTTTGCTTTTGATATATAATCAGGAGACAAGACAGATTAGTCAGATAATTTATAGCATAGCACAAGCATATAGTAATATATTTTAATTTTGATTATAGTAATTTTTTTTAAAAGAACGAACATTTATCACTTTTATAAAAGTACTTGATTTGTTTAATCTGTCTCGTAGATATGTAGCATACACATCATTTTTACACTAATCGTTTGTGCTATGTATATCTGACTAGCCTGTCTCGTAGATATGTAGAATACATACATCATAACTTATATTATAATTTATATATTATAACCCATATTATAACTTTATACATAGGGTGTATCTGAAATGATGCACTAAACTTTAGGAGCGTATTCTAGAGGTCAAAATAAGACTTTTTTTTCTTATGAACATGGGTCCGCAAATGAACCCCCCTCCGAGCTAAAATTCGAAAATGTGTGAAATACGTTTTTATTTTTTCATTTTAGTGGCTTACTTTACTTCATAATTTACTGGGCTATACCAAATTTCAACCTTGTGCCATTTTTTTTCTGAAATACAGCCAATTTTTAATTTTTTCCCCAAACTTTAGGGGCCTCTAGCTCGGAGGAGAGTTCATTTGCGGGCCCATATTCATGGGAAAAAAAGTCTTATTTTGACCTCTAGAATATGCTCCTAAAGTTTAGTGCATCATTTCAGATACACCCTGTATATTTTGTATCATAATAATCTATATATAGATTATATGTATATCCAATTATCATTAGACAAAAATTTTTAATAGTATATCTTTTAATAATTCTAAATTTGACTTTCTTAAGGCCCCTGCTCCTAACTGCAGCCATATTGTTTCATCAATTATGTCAGAAAAAAATCATGTAAATGTTTTCCTTGTATATGCCAAAATAAATTAATTTCTTTTACATATTATTCTTATAGACTAAATCATAAAATATACCAATGATTCTTTTTACTTTGTGAATTAATAATTGTTTGTAATCTAGATTAACTGTAATTTATATGTTCATTTACCAAAAAATTGCATGAAAATGGAATTTTTGTGATATATTTTACAAATCAATACGCAAAAAAAGATTAATTTATTTTGATATATAGTATAAAATAGTATATATTTTCATTTTCAAATATCAAAAGGATGGATGGCGATAAGGGCTTCAATAAGCCTCAGTTATTTTTATTATAAATTGATAAAGTATTACTAATAGCATTAAAAAATGTATAATTTGTATTAAAATAGTTTTTTTTTATTTATAGCAACAAAAACATGATTTAAGCATTTTCTGTCTTTCAATTCTGTCTTTAATTACTTAAACAAAACTATACTAGTGAAATATTGTTGATACATCAATAAAAGAAATAAATCTCTTCAAATAAAACAAAAAACAGACCGTATCTTGTACTATAAGTGTGGGATAGATTTTGTTTAAATTTATTTTTTATTACTCGCGCATTGCAGTACTAATATCAATTTTATGTATGTTGTGTCTTATGTAGACCTACATATGAAAAAATGGCAATGGAATGTTAAAAAAATATGATTTTTCAAGATTTTTGACTGTCAGACCTAAGTTCAAGGTGTATTTTAATTTTAAATTAATGGATGGTACTAAAATAAAAAAATATTCTTGTATTTCCTAAGACTCCATATCTTCCATATTTATTAAGATATGAAAGAAAATCAATTCCGCATATTTAAAAAAAGCGATATTTTAAGGCCGATTTGGGACCTTATCACCATTTATCCTTTAACATCATTACAATGACAAATCATAAATCTTAAGCAAGAATTGTATAAAAAATTGCTATTTTAATTTAGCAATCTTAATTAACATTAAATGTTTTAGTAATTAAATAAATGGTTTTGACAGCTCCAATAAAATTTTTAGTATATTTAAATAAAATTTGTATTTTTTAACATAAATTTAACTATTAAAATAACAAATGCATGTTATTTGATAGATTAATCGCCGATTAAGTTAATTGAATTTTGGCCAAAATGATTCTTGTAATAATAATGTACAATTATTTTAGTATTGTTATTAACTAAAATTTAACTTAATTATAACCGGATATCAAGACTTTGATTATTTATACACATTATATAAATTTTTAATATATTTAATTTATCATTAATATTTCATTCAATGATGATGGAACGTCCCACATAGTTATATTTTCTTATTTTCAAGAAAGTATTGCATTAACCAATCTTATGAAAAATAACAAATTATTGTAACTAATAAAATTATCGTAATCAATAAAAAACTTTCACAATAATTATTTTCGAAATAACATCGTAGTAATACCTATAAAAATATTATTTCTATTATTTCCTCATTTAAAATAGAAATATATAAAGATAAATAAATTAAGTATCTTTAAAATTGTAAATACTAAATTCATAAATATATTGTATATAATGTATAATAAGTATTATAATATGTAAAAGTCTCACATATATACAGAGTGTAGATACACCAAAAGTCTAGATACACTTTAATAACTTTAGAACGCATAGAGAGTTGAAATTTTGGAAAATTTTATAAGATCATGAAAACTATCTCTTAACTAAAGTGGAGCCAACTCTCAATCTCTATGGAATAAGAAGATGAGAGTGGCTTAAAAATCTTAAATGGCATGAGAGATCGAGTAAGTACTCATTTGAAAGTTTAAAGATGAGAAAATTGACCTTTGAAAGAGTTCGTTTCCAATCCAAAGTTATAGTGATGTAAACAAAAATTACCGTTCTTTGCGTTACTCAGAATCTATGGCGAAAATGTAATAGATATCAGATCCTGTGTATATTTGTGTCTTTGTGTGGTCAAGTCAAATTTCACCTATTCAAAATTAATTTTGTTTAGGAACAAATCACAGATAATTTCGATCATCGAATAGAATTTTATGACATTATATGATAAAAAATTAATAATCATCTCGAATTTATTAATTAAATTTATTTTTTATACGAGGCCACGTTTATGTTAGACAACACAGTAAACAGAATTATTGATATTGGAGGGGTTCCGTAATCTACATTGAATCAGAGAATCAAAAACCCAATATCTACACCCCTTTACTCCATACAGGTTAGAGATTGGCGCAACCCTGGTCAAACGATAGTTTTTATGATCCCATAAAATCCCTCAAAATTTCAAAGTTCAAATTTCATTTTTTCCAGATAGCCAAGTTTGTCCAAAATAGATCATACCAAGTATCTGCTATAAACTGTTGTCAGCAAAAAGATTATAAATTTGGTACAGTTTTTATTATCGATTAAATGGACAAATTGGTGCCAAAAATCGAGCAGGATCTGCTAAAATGACTTGACATCAAATTGTCAGCAGAAACTGTGCAGCATCTGCAGCTTATTACAAAATATTACAAAATTAACTATTATTTGAAATAATATAATTCGCTTACCGCTATGCGGCGCGTTATTCATTATTTATACCCGTATTCGTTTTTGTCATGAGCATATATAAAGCTTGCACAATGCGGCTAATAACATTGTAACATCTATGTTTATCAGTTTAATTTTTGATACGATTTCCATACAGGGAATTCAGATATTAAACTGATTTTTGGAAAATCGGACAGATAAATGTCCGATTTTCATTTATTTGGACAATTTATATCCGAATAAGTAAAAATTGTTCGTTATTATTTACTTATTTAAGATATAAAATAGAAATTAACTTTTCCATATAATTATATATTGTATATATATTATTATTACATTGTATATATATTATTATATATTGTTTATACATATTAATATTATAATTGATTTTATTTTTGCTATCAAATAAACGTCAGAAAATGACGTCCCGTAGATGTGATATATCGACGTTATTTCCGGGTCTCATGAGACCTAACTTAGAACGTCTAATGGTCATTTTGTGACTAAAATTTACTGTCATTGTAACGTCATTTTGTTACTTAAGATCGAGACTTTTTAAATCCTTTTAAATGCACAATTTTATATGAATGACCAAAAGCTGCAGATCTTGTTTGGTTTTTGCCGACAAATAGACATCAAGCCTTTTTAGCAGATCCTGCTCAATTTCTGCCGCCAATCAGATTCTGTGAGCAGGCTCTGCTAGCAAATCATAAGCCTAATACGGACATAACAAATGCCAATCTGCTAGCAACTTCTGAGTAAATGTGTTACCAATCTGCTGGCATATTGCGCGAACTTTCATTATTGAATCTATCTCTGTCCGTTCTAAAGTCATTAAGTTGTCATTGTATCCAGACTTTTGACCTACCCTGCATATTATCTGCAATGGAATATGTTTTATATATATTTTCTCGAAAATATGCAAACATATAGCAAATCATCAGCAACAAAAATCTATGTCCTATAATTTATGTAATGATTTTGGTAAGTATTAATGCTTTTATTTTAATAAAATTACAAATTTGTCTAAATGTTAAATTGAAAATTTTATAAATGCAATTTATTTTAATTCATAAAAATATTATTGTCAATATATAATAACAATATCAATATATAATAAAAGCCATTTAAAGTCACATGAACAAATTCTGATTACTTAATTAATAATTAATTCAACCGATGTAGAATTGTCTTCATTAAAACTTTTAACTACATATATAAATTAATAACATATAAATTCCAAATTTTTTTCAATGCATCAAACAACAAAAATTTAATAATTTTATCTATATTATCAAAATCATATTAACAAAATGCATGTATTATTTGATAAATTAATCATCAATTAAGTTAATTGAATTTAAGCTAAAATGATTCTTATAATATTTCACAATATCAAATTATTTTGGTATATAAATTTATTATACATATATTTTAATATATTAATATAAAAAGATATAATTGTGTGTATCAAACTTACCATGCCACTGTGCTCTTGCATATCCTCTAACGATTTGCTTACTAGCTTTGTTAACATCATCCTGCACATTGATTAAGATATATTTAAATCTTCCATGACCATCGATATCAACATCTAGCACTTCGTCCAATAAATGGGACATTGTAATAAATCGTTGTATATTTATCACACCTGTGTGAGAATAAACATAAAATAAAGAGATATATTTATAACATAACCTAACAAATCAGTTATTTCTATTTATATCTATATATCGCATATTGCATTTATAATATATTTTTGCTACCACCGATTAAAACACAAAGATTGATATATCTCAAATATTTCTATTTCACACACACACAATGTATACTATAATATTATTCATTGTAATTACTATTAAATCCTTTCAAAATAACGCGCCGGGCACTCATCTGCGTTTATCGAAGCGCAGCTCGGAACTCGGAACCTTAAGGTGCCTTTACATGGCAGCGTCAAGCGTCAAGCGTCGAGCGTTAAGCGTCTGCGCAGAATATTGTTGCCCAGAATTAAATTTCATTTATTTTATTATATAACAGATGTGTGTGTGTGTGTGTGTGTTATTATTAATCAAAGATATATTATGAAACGTTACTACTCTGGCAATGTAAATTAAAATTAAATTAAAATACAAATGCGGCAAAAGATTTTGGATGGTTGAAATATTCAAATAAATAAGACACAAAAAGGGATTCACAAATGACAAAACGACACAGTTTGAAAAACTATTGTTAAAAGTAGGAAATGATTTAAAGGAGCAGTATGTTATAAACATGCAGGAAAAAAAAATGAAAATTATATCCCTTAATCCTTGATTAGATTCTAATATTCTGCTGGGGGATAGTAACGTTTTATACATATTTTGTTTAATAATAATAATATCTATTGTGTAAAATGAAAATACATATCAATTTTCAGTATTAGTAATGTGTATCAGAACATAATTTTTTTTTATCTCGACCGAATTCATATTACTCATCATGCTATTAGCCGCAAGAAACTGGAATCTATTTCATTCAGATTATTGCGCAATGATTTCTGCGCAGACGCTCGATGCTCGATGCTGCCATGTAATGGCACCTTTAGAACATTGCTTGCTTGCTTGGGTTTTGGGATTGGCTCCAGCGAATACTTGCTATACGGCCATAAACTGGTTTAAAGATAGAATAATGTCGTATATATGTAGGTTCCTCTTGGGGGAAGGAAGGAATTTGTGTTAGGGAAGTGGTAGGAAAGGAAAAATAGGAAAGCGCAGGCTAGGGACCTTAGAACATATATAAATGGAAGGGGAATAGCAGGCTGAAAAGTGTCGAAGGAAGTGAGAAAGAAATCGTAGTTGCCTCTCTCTTGTGAGTAACTACACAACAAGCATCGTGTCTGTAGTATACATACTTTTGTGTACACACACATGGCCGCGCATGCGCACTTTTGGGCAAAGTAACTCACAAGAGAGAGGCAACTATGATTTTCTTTCTTACTTTCTTCCGACATGTTTTTCTATTGGGAAACAAAGGCATTCCCCTTCCATTTATATATGTTCTGAGCTCGGAACTCGGAACCCGAAGCATTGGGTGCGTTTGGCATAGAAAGCGCTCAGTTATTGTCTTGTCAACACTCGTCGTTGATTTGTTGGTTCTAAAAGTAAGAGCCAATCACGTTCGATTGCTACTGAGCGGTTTTCTCTGCTAAACGCGCCCATTGTTAAGGTGCCTTTACATGGCACACAGATGTTTATACTAAAGGCATAGACATAGGGTGCGTTCCGTTTCACGCATTGAGCGTGTGACGTCCCGTCATTTTTCAAAACCATATTTTAACAAATAATTAAGTACCGCATCTATTTCTGCATTATGCCTATGGAATATAGAACAATTATTTAACCATTTGCCCTTATTTCTATTATTAAGAGGATGCCGGACCGTCCTGTTTTAATAATTATCAACTTTCAATATTATTCAAAATTTAATTATAACAATATTTTGATAACTTCATAATAACTAGTTAAAAACGAATTATTATAAAACGTTTCCACAAAGAAAGTGTTATTATACTATATCACTACACTATGAATTAATATGCTTGGTAGTAGCTTTAACCATCCCAGCAATAAACCTCGAGTAATATCTTGTGAAAAGGTCTCTTTGTCTCCAGATACTATAAATCGGTTAAAATCTTCTCATAAACCTCAAAAAGATAGTCAAGAAGATTCTCAAAGAAAAACATCAACGGAACCTCTTGAAAGCAATTCAATTATTAACGCTCCTTGCATAAGCGATCCTACCGGTCTTTTCTCTGCCGAAAATGGTCGATTAAAACGGATTTAAAAAAATGTAATCCGAATTGATCGGGATTTCTGCACCAAAAATGCGGTATCAAAACCGATTGAAAATAGTCAAATCGAATTTAGTACGCTTCAGGCGAG
>NW_021848957.1:51661-63840 GCF_003651465.1 Formica exsecta | reverse complement strand
TTTTAATATATTTTAGATGAAACTGGTATCCAATTTTGCAAATAAAATATTTCTTATAATTACCAATTTTTTCATTTTTAAAATTTTTATTAAAATTTAAGAAAAAATAAATAAATACATTAATAAGATTTTATTTACGAAATTGGGTACTAGTATTATTTTTTTTAAATCTAACATCTTCAAATATATCCCTTTCTTTTTCCTTTCTTTTTTAGAAATTCCCTGCCGAAAATGGTCGATTAAAACGGATTTTAAAAAATGTAATCCGAATCGATCGGGATTTCTGCACCAAAAATGAGGTATTAAAACCGATTGAAAATAGTCAAATCGAATTTAGTACGCTTCAGGCGAGATTAATGTTGGATGATATATCTCCACCTCAATCCGAAATTATACTGTTCGGGAGTCGACCTCGACGAGATCTCCCGAATCTTAAGAAACGCTCAGAGATGAGCGAAAAGCGGTGTGTAACGCGATTCCGTAGATCCGCTTAACAACTGAGTTTCAATTGCAGAAACACCAATTCAATAATTAATTGTGACTCATAATAACAGCAAATCCGACTTCAAAATGATCGGTGCAGAAATCCCGATCGATTCGGATTACATTTTTTTTTAATCCGTTTTAATCGAACATTTTCGGCAGGGAAGGTACGTTGATTGGTATTTAATTTTCTAACAATTGAGGTAAATATTAAAAACAAATTTATTCTATCACGTGACTTTTTAGACGATTGAATTTGAAGAAAACGATGCATTACAAACAAATGATTCGAGGGTACATATTTAATTAATAATTAATAATTTCTGCAATTTGACCACACATTGTTCTGAAAACATTAATGTATTTAATTTTATTATTGCAATTAACAATTTATTTTTTTACACACTGTTCAATTGAATCCATATCACTGTGTCTTTTTAGATTTCTAATTATGAAGAAAGCACCACTGATGTAGACAACCATATTTCAGAGGTATATTATAATTTCATCAATGCTTTCATCATGCATTGTTTTTTAAGTACTCATTTTATACTGTAATCAGTGTATCCCAAAAGATCCCAAAAGTCGTTTTTAAACGTTTATACATTGCGACATTTTTGTGTGAAGATAACTAACGTTTTTCAAGATTTTAAAGCCAAAAAGTTATTTTTTATTGTAATTAATTTTCATAATAAGCTTATAGTAAATGTTTAGTAGAAATATCAATCTGTTAAGAGTTTATAATTTGTATAATTGTTCTGTATATTTAGTTTTTGAAAAATTAATCTAATTAACCAAAAATTAACCTATATTAACCAATTTTTATACTTTGAAGAATCCACTGGTACATAAACGTGAAAATGAATCGAAATCTCGGCGTCATTTAATCAAAACCACTGCAACTATGAGTAGTAAAGTGTGTAATGATACGAAGGTATTGTGTAAAATATTTGTTTGAAAAAAAATATGATCCCTTATACCAAGAGAAAAATGTTTCTAATTCAAATACGAATGAAGGAGGCATTTACATCTTTAACGCAACAAATTTCATCATTCTTTTTTCGTTTAATACATAAATACATTCAATCGGAGTTCAAGGTGTTTGTATTTTGTTTGCGAGTACTTTGGTGAAAAAGATGTTCTAAAAAAAGGAAAAAATTATTGAAATTGTTGCAAATAACTGCACGGTATGTTTTTGAAAAAAGATTTTGCGTTGCTAATCGCAGCTTCCAAAAGGATATTTAAATAAACTACAAAAATCAAACAATAATCGGTTAAAAATGAAAGTAGCGATTTGCAAGAAAAAATTCATTGTGGCAAACATACAGCTCCATAAAATTCATTATAATTAAGACTAAATATATAACATAATATATAACAGAATAACTAGTAGACATTTTAAATAATTCGGTAGCCGTTGCCAAGATATTACTGGCACCAATTTAAAAAAAGAAGTTTCGAGAGATAAACGTGATTAAAACATACATCAAGTTCTTGTTTCAAATTTTGTATCTCTCTCTGGTAATTTTAAAATAACCGTCTTTAAATTTTCGAAGAAACTTTTTCTTGAAACTTTATACTTTTCGTAATGTGTAAAAAAAACAAAAAGGCATGTTTTCAAAATTTTTAGGTCTACATGCCCTCTTCAAATAATTTTCAAAATATATGGGAGGGATTATTACAGTAGTATATATAAATGTATTTATGATGCCGTTTTTGATTCAGTGATATTTGTCGCTGTTTTAATCTCATGTATTGATGAAAATTATTTTAACTCTCATACGTTTGGATACATTTTCCTCTCTGCATACATAGTACTACTATAATAGCAGTACAATATACATTTTTAACTTAAATTTTTGTACTCGTTTTTTGCAGTTAAAAGAAAAAAAATCGTTGCTTCCTGAAAAAATCTCGAAATTACAATCAAGGTTTGAAGAATTACAGGAACGCAATGACAAATTACGAAATGAACGTAAAGAAATAAAACAAAAGCTGGAGGAAGCAATGTCCGAGTTGACAAATGTAAGAAAACTAAACGAACGACTGCAAACGGTGTTGATCGATAAAACTAACGAATGCGAAGATAAGAAGTTGTGTATACATTATGCCTCTTTCTTGTCAGTTTATAAAAGTATCTGAAATTCTTGAAGTATAATAAATGCACTAATAAGTAATATTACATTCTGTATGGCTACCCAGATAGCACAGAAAGGCCAAAAGATATCTTAAAGATATATAAAAGACAATAAGACGTCTTTAAGTCATCTTTTTAGTTATCTTTTAGACATGTGTGCTGTCTGAGCAGAGTCTTGTACTTTTTTAAATTGTTATGGCTGTAGATAAAAATAACTAAAACATTTTAACTTTTACAGCAACGCTGAAAACCATATTGACTGCCAATATCAACATGCAGTATGAAAATAATTTTCCACCAATTGGGACAAGACAGTCTAATGGGATGGTAATGAGGCTTTTCTATGTATTATGTTATTTATAAAAATTGTTCGTCATGGTAATAAAAATTAATGTATGCACTACAGATCCACATTGGGCGAAACGAGTGGATTAGTGAAATTCACTATAACAGAGTGTGCAACTCGTCGAAAACTCCTCGCCAATTTGCAAGTAACATTATTTTCCCTGTTTTCGACAATGAATTGCTCATGACTAGCACCGTTACAGGATACACTAGTGCACGACACAGTGAAAAAAGACCATGCAATAAACTGGACGAAAAGAAACTGGGGGCTTGTGAAGGTAAAACGTGTTTAATTGTACAACGTATAATATTAATACAAATATATGTAAGAATGTAATGTTTAACTAAAGTATATTGTCATTTTTATTTTTGTTCAGATATATACAAGCATTGGATAAATAACACGTACAAAAAGAAATTTGCTAACGCTCCTCACAAAGACAATATTACGAGAGAATTATCGAAATTTTATTATTACGTGGGAAAAAAACTTGCTGATTTCAAGAAAAGTTCGCGTGAAAAAGTCACCGACGAAAATGCAAAAAAGCGACGACAAAACAGCGATAAAAACAAAAGCAAGAAAAGTAAAAGCAGCGAAGAGACTGACGAACGAAACGAGGAAGACGTAAATGTTGTTGAGGATGACGAAGATAGTCGTTTTTACGATTACTCGCCCGAAATTCATTCATCGTAATGGTCAGAAAAGTTTGTTCTTTTAACTATGTTATTCATTTATTATAAATTTAATTACTTTTTGTTTATATGAGTTTATTATAAGGTTTTACATTTATCATAAGTTTAATTACGTTTTGTTTATATGAGTTTATTATAAGATTTTTGTCGATTAAAAACCAAACAATACACTCAAATTAGGAGTATTTTTTTGTAAGTGTTATGCAGTTGAGAAAGAAATAAAGATTTGATTTTAAATAGCTTGATTGTGAAATCAATGTTTTGAAATCGTGGAAAATGGTGGAATTTCGAATAGCAACGGATTACTTTTGTCGTCCTCCGACAGATTCACATCGTATTAAAACCGATTTAATTGTAACTTATGAAATCGTATAATTTCGGATTTAGGTGGATGTATATCACCCAACATTAATCCGCCTGAAGCGTATTAAATTCGATTTGACTATTTTCAATCGGTTTTAATACCGTATTTTCGGTGCAGAAATCCCGATCGATACGGATTACTTTTTTTTTAATCCGATTTAATCGACCATTTTCGGCAGGGCAGGTTGGCTCGCTCGACCTTCGCCTCGTAGCGGCACCACCCGGAACTACGCGCGGACGCGCGAGCGCGTGGGCCGCCAAGTTGCGGGTCGCACTATTGTATCGCGGATTGTGCTTAATGTGACGACCTACGGCAACCACAATATCCATTCGATTATTCGTGTTTATTTAGATTGACAACAATATGGATTAGAATGTAATGATTTTAGATTGGAAATAATCCGCGAAAGCGATATTAAAACCGATTATAGTTTGTTCGGAATTAAAATCGATTACTTTTTAATCCGGGCGCCGATTGAACCGATTAAAACCGATTAAAACGGATTATGTTTTAATCGGTTTTAATCGACCATTTTCGGCAGGGTTCACTTATACACCGGAATTCATATTAGTAAACGAATTGTATCAAAATATAAATTATTCTAAAGAAAGTTGTCGCGACGAAAATCAAACAACTCCCCGAGACCTGATTTCTCAGTTAAAAGAACAATTGCCTGAAGAACACTTAAAAATAGATGAATACGCTAGATATTTAGATTCATAATTAATCAGCAATGCAAAATGTTCCATTAATTTTCGAATAATGAAACCTTTATATACTGATGAGTAAGTTCAAGCCATAATAAGTCGCATGCACGAGCAAATCTTAACTTTAATCGCTAGACTTATTACCGATTTTGTAGACGGCAATTTGGATATAGATCAACTAATTGCCCTGCTTGAAAACCCTGAAGACCCTCAAAATTGAATATATCTAATTGCGCATGCTCATATCCCTAGAATTAACATCCAGTAAAATTACTCTAGTAAAGGTTAGTTCCGTGCCTAACGTCATTCCCCTAGAATCCACCAGATTAGTCCTAGCTCTCGGCGTCCCTGGGGTATAGCCGGTGGAAGCAGGTTGCCCTATAAAAAATAGAGAGCTATCCTTTTCTCACTAACCGAAGTATAGTAAGAAAAGAGCATTGTCGAGACGTAACAAGCGCATAGATCGCCTGGAAATCTATAATATATGTTACGTGAACTATAGATTTTCAGGCGATCTATGCGCTCAATGCGTGAAACGGAACGCACCCATAATATATCTAGACCGAGTGTTGAGGAGTGGGGGTATAGATCTTAGAACATATATACCTGGAAGGGGAATTGTCTCGCTCGCACGTAGCATGACGAAAGAGAGCGCTATGCTACGTGCGAGCGAGAGAGAACGCAAGGGGTACGAAATAGAGTATGTCCTTTTCTACGTGCATCTTCACCCCCACTCCTTAAATAAAGGCAAACGCTCGGTCTAGATATACTATGTCTATGACTAAAGGTAACATTTCATGAGCAGTGAAAAGCAGCAGCAGTTTAGAAAGTAACTAGAATCGGTGACGTACTTCCGGCGCAAGTTTTTGAAGCTGTTTGAAGTTCATCCTGTTGAACAGCAAAGCAGTAAAAGCTGTGTTTTGGTTATATATGTACATATATTCTAAAGTATGGAATCACCAAAGGTAAGTTTGTAGGAACTATAATTATAAAAATAATTACTTATTCGGTTATATCTCAATTAATATCAAAATTGAGATTAACGATTTAAAACATTGCAGAAAACTTATTTCATGGGCAGCGCAGCAATTCTGTAAAATCACCAAACAATGCTAGTTAGTTACTAAACTGCTGCTGCTTTTCACTGCTCATGAAATGTTACCTTAAGGCCGGTATTCATAGTCAGTTCGTATTTCTAGACCGTCTTAAGTAATGTCTTAAGATGCTAATACGGCTCTGTGATTGGTTTAGGACATCTTAAGAATCCTTGTAAAACAAAATAAATTATTGTGTATAGTTTTGTAATCTTTATAATGTTGAGTACGATAAATAAAATAAATTTCTTTCTCTAATACAAAATAACATCTGCAAAAAAAAAATTTTTTCTTATCTATTATCCTCAAACAAAAGCATCTCGAGTAATTACAAATGATTTTTTTAATCTAGAAACAAAGACTTTATAAAGTTTTATGCGAGAATGTTATATATTACATAAGTATACTCATAGCGTTGACATCAATTTTAACAATACGCAGTAGCCTAAGAGAAAGTGTTCATCACCCTATCACTTTGAAAACTAGATTTTGAGTTCAAATTTTCTAAGATTTATTTTCTTTTTTAAATATTTATTTGTATTTATTAATATTTATTTATTATTAAAAAAAATAATGTATAATATTTAAACGTATAATATATTTAAATATAAATCCGATTATGTCGCGTTTGATGTCATATTTTAATTGCATAAATCTTATCAAACCATTAAAATTATTTTCAAATCGATAAAATACAAAATAAAAGTTTTAGTTTTTATTTTATGTTTATGTATTGTAAATAAGGAAAGATTCTCGCTTCTGAAGAGTCGTCGAAAGCGAGAGCGAGAATGAATGAAGAGCAAGCGAGATGACTAACATTAAAGAGTTCCGAAGTCTCTCTCGCGAGGCTTTTTTTATCTCTAACCTTTCATATATATACATATGTCATGTTACTATAGAAAATAAAAGTTTTGTATTTCGCAACTTAGCGTTTTGAAAATAATTGTAATGAATTAATGAGATTTTTACGATTAAAATGACACCAAACATGACATAAATCGAATAATTTTTCACTAAATAAATAATCAAAATTTTGATAACATGTTTAATTAAAAATTATCCACTTTATGTCATGTTTGGTGTCACTTTAATCGTAAAAATCTCATTAATTCATTACAATTATTTTCAAACCGCTAAGTTGCGAAATACAAAACTTTTATTTTCTATAGTAACATGACATATATATACAGGATGTCTCACAACCTCCGTACAATATTGTAATAGCGTATTCTAGAGGCAAAATGGAATAAAAAATTTTAATATAGAAATATCAAGGCTACAATAGTTTTTGAGTTATAAATGATCAAAGTTTGCCAATAATATTGCGTAGAATTCGCACCCTCAGGCTCGTAACTATATTTATATACGTACTGATCTGTCATCTGTTATTGCTGACAGATAAAATAAATAAATTTATTTCCACAAAACTTCTTTCATAGTCAGTTCTTATTTCAAGACCGTCTAAAGTAATGTCTTAGGCCGGTATTCATAGTCAGTTCTTATTTCAAGACCGTCTAAAGTAATGTCTTAGGCCGGTATTCATAGTCAGTTCTTATTTCAAGACCGTCTTAAGTAATGTCTTAAGATGCTAATACGGCTCTGTGATTGGTTTAGGACATCTTAAGATTATGCTTAAGACGGTCTTAAATATAAGAACTGACTATGAATACCGGCCTAAATTAGCTTACTAACTGGGCCTTCGGACTTGCGTCGCATGAGATTTCCGGTTGTATGAGAAAAAATGGCAGCGGTCCTGTGTGTGTGAAGCGAATCATTCGTGTGAGTTTTAAGAAAATCTTTTGTAAAGCAAAAATGCCGGCTTCTTGTTGCATCAAAAAGTGTCACAACAAAAAAAAAGGATGGTGTTAGTTTATTTAGGCAAGTTTCACATTTATAATAAATATATAAATATTTCACAAAAAATAAATAGCGGTTAATGCAATTTTATAGGTTATAGTAAAAATGAAATTTTTAATTTTTTAAATTCCCACTTAAAAGAAAAGACCATTTGAAGAAATGGCTTCAAAATATTAGAGACCTGAATTTTAAACCAAGAAAACTGGATGTTATTTGCTCTGCTCATTTTCAGCAAAAGGATTTTCTGAGTACACGTGCAAATGGTTTGCTTTTAAATTATAGTGCTGTTCCAACGATATTTCCCAGCACGCCAGGAAATGAATCTCCACAAATATCAATTGCATCAGAAAATTCAATCGCCAATCCGCCAACCAAATTCGCAGTACCAAAACATTCAAATTGTCGATCTTCCAACAACATCAGCAGATAATTTATTTGATTCTTCAATACCATTAACAAAACTGACAAATTTACTTCATTCACCGATAAAAGCCATATCATCATTAGATTTGTTTGATCATTCAACTTATTCAACATTTAATGTGGATTCGATTCAAATGACTGAAAGCGCAACAGACGAACTTCTTCTAAAGAAAGATTTGAAGAGAAAAGAAGTTTACCAGACTCGTACGAGGAGTCTATTAGAAAAGATAGACCAGCATTCCTCTGCTGCTTTGATTGATGATCTGCCAACTGTGGAAAATACCAATATGAATATCTCTGATACTATGGAGCATTCTAAAGTGAAAAAAATTAAAATAATGCATAGTAGTACATTCCATTTTAAAAATCAAGAAATCTCGCCAAGAAAGAAGAAAATGCAGAGAGAAATTAAAACATTGAAAGAAAAGTTAAGAAGAAAAGAAAAAAAAACTTGTTTCACTCCAAGATTTATTAAAACAATTAAGGTAATTTGATATATAAATGCTATATCCCAATTTACGTATACACTTGAGCACATTCAAAGTGTAATCGTATATTGGGTAATCGTATCCCTTATAAAAATTTCAGATAAAAACCTTTTCAAATATCGAATATAACACATAAATTCTGCATAGATTTTATGCAGTATTCAATTCATCTGATCGTGTTTTATCTGTAATTTTTATGGGTTGTCATATATACTTCAAATACCTATGAATATAATCGTTTGTTGAAACAAAATATACTAAATTACTGCGAGTGTGAGCAATTGTGTATATATAGTACACCTAAATAAATGAAATAATATACACAAATGGATGTTGAATTGTACATATATAATAAATAGACAGAAGAACCTTCTTGAAAATAATGGGTGTGAATTGATTGTTAAAAACTTCAATGGAATAGTTGGAGATTTATTCAAAAACGAATGGCAGAACCGTAACAAATCAAGAAAAGGATGCAGATATACGGACGAAATAAAAAAATTTGCATTAACGTTACATTTCTATTCGCCAAAAGCCTACAGCTACTGCAGGTAACTTAAACAAATTTATTTCTTGTGTTATACTGTTAGCGATTTCTGTTTTAGTTTTACGACGAAAGTGAATATTAAAAAAAGTGAATATTTTCAGATCACTTCTTCATTTACCACACGCCAGCAGCATAAGAAATTGGTTGTTTTCAATTAACGGGAAACCAGGATTTTAAAAAAATGTTTTTGAAGAGATTTCCAAATTTCCACCTCAATCACGAAACTGCAATCTGATCTTTGATTCGATGGCAATACGGAAACAACTTATATGGGACAAATCGAAAGAAAAATTCGTTGGGACGTGCGATTACGGCAATGACATTACAATCGAAGATTCAGAAACATATGCATCCGAAGTTTTAGTGTTTATGCTGGTTTCATTGAGCGGAAAGTTGAAATGGCCCGTTCAGAAAATTTCTGATAAAAAAAAAATTGATAATGTATACAATACTAGTTGATCTAAAAAATAACGGAGGATTGGTATATGCATCACATGATGTATATAAGATTGTTTGCAGTACCGAAAAGGAATTCTCTTTTTTAATAGGAGATAGCCGTACACAGATTCCAAAAAGAGGTGCATACAATGAAATTGTTACTCGAATAACAAGAAAATTTGTATTAAATACTGATATATTTCCATTAGATAATAGATGCTTTGACGGATTAGAAGTTGGAGTAGACACTCCACATCGTGTTCAACTAATAACTGCTATAATATTATGTCTAAGGAATAAATTGTCTAAGGAAAATACTCCAATCAGTCAACGCCATCGACAAAACTTATTTTATTTTGTAATAATTAAATTAATTAATAATAAATTAATTTTTAACTTTTTATTATAAATATATATATATAAAAAAAATTGATAATGTATACAATACTAGTTGATCTAAAAAATAACGGAGGATTGGTATATGCATCACATGATGTATATAAGATTGTTTGCAGTACCGAAAAGGAATTCTCTTTTTTAATAGGAGATAGCCGTACACAGATTCCAAAAAGAGGTGCATACAATGAAATTGTTACTCGAATAACAAGAAAATTTGTATTAAATACTGATATATTTCCATTAGATAATAGATGCTTTGACGGATTAGAAGTTGGAGTAGACACTCCACATTGTGTTCAACTAATAACTGCTATAATATTATGTCTAAGGAATAAATTGTCTAAGAAAAATACTCCAATCAGTCAACGCCATCGATTGACAAAACTTATTTTATTTCGTAATAATTAAATTAATTAATAATAAATTAATTTTTAACTTCCCAGACAGCACAAGGATGTCCTTATGATGTTAATTCAGAGCGTTTTAATATATGTATGTTTTTAAATTAAATATTGTTAAAATATTGTTAAAATATGGTTAAAATATTATTAAATATTGTTTATCACATTTAAATGGGTTTTTTGATTAATCAACAATTAAAATAACTATTATTTTAGTAATTTACACTTATTTTAGTAATTTATATTTAATTTGTTAAATCTAAACAGTAATTATTAAAAAACTTTGTTAAATATTACACGCAATAATTATTTTAAATGTGGCGGCGACGGCCATTTTTTCTCATACATTGGGGCCGTGTTTCGATATTCACTGCCAGTACTGAAAATCTATAGTATATGTGACGTAAACTATAAATTTTCAGTACTGGCAGTGAATATCGGAACACGGCCTGGAATCCTATCGGACGCAAACCATGCCATTGTTATCGTGACAAGTTAGCAATCTAGTTTAGTATAGACATCTGTGACATCCCTGCCGAAAATGGTCGATTAAAACGGATTTAAAAAAATGTAATCCGAATCGATCGGGATTTCTGCACCGAAAATGCGGTATTAAAACCGATTGAAAATAGTCAAATCGAATTTAGTACGCTTCAGGCAGGTTAATATTGGGTGATATACATCCACCTCAATCCGAAATTATACGATTTCATAAAGTTATAATTAAACCTGTTTTAATGCAATTGAATTGAAATTTACCACAGTCAATCCATAGGTAAAACAGAGAAAATCGTAACGTAACAAAAGCATACTACGTTACGATTTTGTTTGTGCGTTGACTGAAGTTTAAGATTACGTACGAGTTTAGGTTTAGGTTTAGAATCAGTACTTAACGTAACGTAATGCATTACGGAAAAGCTTGGGCGGTGGCCCTAAGACGGTCTTAAATATAAGAACTGACTATGAATACCGGCCAGAGAGAAGCCTGAGAGGGACCACGCCGCCGTTTTTCCTGTAACGCTTTCTCTAGTCGGTACAGTGGCGCTAACTGGATCCATTTTAGAGCCGGCGGAACTACGTGGCCGGATCCACTTTTCGGTGCCATGGTAAAACCTTAGAACATATATAAATGAAAGGGGAATGCCTATTGTTCTCGAAAGAAAAACATGTCCGGAGGAAATGAGAAAGAAAATCATAGTTGCCTCTCTCTTGTGAGTAACTGCTCAAAAGTGCGCATGCACGGTGTTGCCGGTTTGGCCCAATGAAAAATAAGGTCACATTAGTCACATGTGTGTGTACACAAAAATATGTATATCTACAGACACGATGCTTGTATGTGTCAGTAAATGGCGGCATGCGTACTTTCGAGTAGTTACTCACAAGAGAGAGGCAACTATGATTTTCTTTCTCACTTCCTTCGAACACTTTTCAGCCTGCTATTCCTCTTCCATTTATATGTATATGTTCTAAGGGTAAAACGGTCGATTGGTGCATGTCCGTGCTAGATCCACAATTATGGATCTAGCATGGACATACATTAATCGGCCGTTTTAATCAAAAATACAAAAATATTATGGATTTATTAATATTTTTTGTTAGCTGCGCGTGATTTTTTTTATTTGAATACATATTATGGACGATATATGTGTTATTATTGAAATTATTATAATTATTTTATATCATCTAATGTAAAATATATGTATAATATATATTATATAATATATGTTATTACCCAGACAGCACAAAACATCCTCAGGATCATCCTGAATATGTCCAGAATAGTTCAGGACATTTGTAGGATGT
>NW_021848957.1:42310-42630 GCF_003651465.1 Formica exsecta | reverse complement strand
TTCCAGTGCATTCCTCGCGACAGGAACGTTGTTTAAATTTCAAAATGTTGATAAATTATAGCTCACTTTCTTCGTGTTTTTGAGCACGTTCTAAATCAAGAACTTCCCAGACAGCACAAAACGTCCTCAGGATCATCCTGAATATGTCCAGGATGGTTCAGGATATTTGTAGGATGTTTTAAGATATTATTATAAATATATTTTATGAAAATTTAATATGTTACTTTCAGTACTTTCAGTTATGTAGGCTATTTAATATAATTTAGAAATCTTAAGTATTATAATAAGTATTAATGTCCTATAAATGTCCCCCCTGGATG
>NW_021848957.1:39700-42196 GCF_003651465.1 Formica exsecta | reverse complement strand
CAAAATTATTATTTATTTAATATTTCATGAGAAATGTTACTATGCGCAACATTCCAAAAACTTTACAAAAAATAGTATTCAACCGCTAGTTCGTTTGTTTACCGCTATGCGACGCGCGAACTCGTATTTGAGATTTGGTCATGAGAATTATATAAAGCTTGTAAAGAGCAACTAGCAGGAAATTAAAAGTGTAATTACTTTTTATCAGTTCAATTTCTGATACAATCTTAACATAGGGAATTCAGATATTGGATTGTTTAGAAAATATTACACGGCTCAAACCCGAAAGCCAAACCTAATATTTATGTAGACTACGAAAATCTCAAATATCAAAGAACGTAAACTATTTTCAGTATTACATTTTCAGTACTGGCAATAAATAATAGGCCGCAATTTTCAGAATTTGCTCCCTGAAACGTACGAAACATATCCCTAACATATCCCATAGAAATCCTTAGGATGTTCCACAGGATCTCCCTGGATTCTCTAGAGGCTAGTATTCGGCTATCATTTACTCTTCCTCAGGACATCCAGAGGAGATCCGAGGATTAAAATAAAATATCCTGAGGATATCCTACATCTTTCTACATGTTATGTCCTGGATGCCCTTTGGACGTCCTAAGGACATTCTTTTGCTGTCTGGGTATCAAAATATTTTTTTATAAGTATTGAAATTATTTTATGCATATACGCGCACATGTAAAATATTATTCTCGCAAAGAAAAGAGAAATAAATAATAACTTTAGACTTAAAGAAACTAAATTTATTTTAGAGTAAAACTTGTAAATTGTAAAAATTGTAGTGAATGAAACAAAATCCTTGTAAAACAAAATAAATTATTGTGTATAGTTTTGTAATCTTTATAATGTTGAGTACGATAAATAAAATAAATTTCTTTCTCTAATACAAAATAACATCTGCAAAAAAAAAATTTTTTCTTATCTATTATCCTCAAACAAAAGCATCTCGAGTAATTACAAATGATTTTTTTAATCTAGAAACAAAGACTTTATAAAGTTTTATGCGAGAATGTTATATATTACATAAGTATACTCATAGCGTTGACATCAATTTTAACAATACGCAGTAGCCTAAGAGAAAGTGTTCATCACCCTATCACTTTGAAAACTAGATTTTGAGTTCAAATTTTCTAAGATTTATTTTCTTTTTTAAATATTTATTTGTATTTATTAATATTTATTTATTATTAAAAAAATAATGTATAATATTTAAACGTATGATATATTCACATGTATGATATATCCGATTTATGTCGCGTTTGATGCCATATTTTAATCGCATAAATCTTGCGATCAAAACAAAAATAAACTTTGTTTCTCAAATGTATGAAAATATTAAGTTTATATTCCTATTTAAATATAATAATTAATCAATTATTTAAATTATTATTCAAGAAAAAATTAAATATTTTACGTACAACATTTATAGTTCATTAATATCAACTGATTGTCGTACATAATATTCATACACATAAGAAACAATAAAATCAGCTGTGCAGTAAAAATCAATATTATATGATTCGTAAAATCAATAACAGATGACAGAGATCGGTACGCGTGTATGTGTAGTTACGGATCTGAGCGCGCGATATCATTGGCAAACTTTTATCGCTTATAACTCAAAAACTATTGCAACCTCAAAATTTTTGTATTAAAATTTTTAACTTTATTTTATCTCTAGAATACACTATTAAAGTATTGTACGGAGGTTGTGAGACACCCTGTATATATGAAAGGTTAGAGATAAAAGAAGCCTCGCGAGAGAGGCTTCGGAACTCTTTAATGCTAGTCATCTCGCTTGCTCTTCATTCGCTCTCGCTCTCGCTTTCAATGACTCTCCAGCAGCGAGGATCTTTCCTTATTTACAATACATAAACATAAAAAAAAACTAAAACTTTTATTTTGTATTTTATCGATTTGAAAATAATTGTAATGGTTTGATAAAATTTATGCGATTAAAATATGGCATCAAACACAACATAAATCGGATATACAGGGTAGGCTATTTTAATGTATCCACTGAAATATCTTAAAATCTATAAGTTTAAGACAAAAATGTTTCAGACAAAAGTTGTATCGTTTCGAGAGGGCCACATGATAAAAATTATGGGGTAAACCTTCGAAAAATCCACCTATATGAAATAATGGGTAAGAATACCCAATTCTTATGTATTTTTGCCTCCTGAACACGAATATAAAACTTAAAAATGGCGGTCGGACTCGCAAGTCGAAGAGAAACACAAAAATCCAACCAAACGCGAAAATCCAACCCATGTCCGAGGGATGCATTTTATTAGTAATAATTCACCCCTGGGATATAGGTTTGGGTTAGGTTATATCTTCCGGAAGTGGAGCCCCCTCGTAGGAGGCGGAACCCACTGTGTCCACGTATATACTTTACAACGCGAAGCGAAGTCCACCTCACAATTGTTGTGTGGATGGGAAAGTGTATGCGTGGACGCAGTGGGTTCTCCC
>NW_021848957.1:37364-38737 GCF_003651465.1 Formica exsecta | reverse complement strand
TATTTGATTTTCATGGTGAAAACCATGAAAAACCCATAAAAATTATAGTTTTTTACGCTTATCTCAGTAAATACGGAAAATCATGATAAATGTTTTAGACAAAAGTTTTAGATCTCACAGAGATAAACATTTTATGTTCTATTCATTTTTACCGTACGAGTGATAGTTTTCGACAAAAATGATGGACTCTAAATCTTATATCTGTCCTCCCATCTAAGCATGTACTTTGCAGTACATATACGATTCCACATGGATTTGCAACTTTCCACGCAAAGCGAGGTTCCACGCAAAACTATTTGTCTAGTTTTTTGGTAGTGGAGCCCCCCGCAGGGCGGCGGAACCCACTGTTTTTACGCATACACTTTTTCACGCGAAGCGAGGTTCCACATGGGTTTGCAACTTTCCACGTCCTCTGACATGGGTTGGATTTTCGCGTTTGGTTGGATTTTTGCGTTTCTCTTCGACTTGCGAGTTGCGAGTCCGACCTCCATTTTTAAGTTTCATATTCATGTTCAGGAGGTAAAAATGCATAAGAATTGGGTGTTCTTACCCATTATTTCATATAGATTGGTTTTCCGAAGGTTTTAATACAAGTTTAATGTATTATTTTTAAAGAATAAAAAAAATCATAAGACATTCTTTTCGATGCTCAGCATCAAATTTTTTTAGAAGTTAATACAGATAAAACTTATTTTATTACGATTCTATTTTAAAAGAGATTATATAATTCTTATAAATTATTATTACAATTAATTTGTTTTGAAGTTCTGAACTTTTAAAAGAATTTTATGCTAAACGTCGAACGAATGATCGATTAATACACTCAATTTAGATTTAAAGTAATTGATTTTTATAGAAATATTGCGATACCTAAAAATTATATAATTTGTAATATAATTAAAGAAATATTTTTTAAATTCAAATTTTACAATGGCACGCACGCACGCACACACGCAAATATACATATATATATATGTATATACAGGGTGAGTTTTTTAACTTGAAACTGTAAAATATCTCGGAATGTAAGCTTTATCGAAAAAAATGTTTCAAACAAAAGTTGTAGGGTTCGAAGGAAGCCACATGATAAAAATATGGATTTGACCTTGAGTGACCTTTTCAAGGTGAGATCAATGCGATCGACGTTTTCTTAAATGGAAACCCATATTTTTTATTACATATTCTTGTAGCTTATCTCGAGAGCTTTCCAGAACATTATACTAAAGTATTTTTTCATTAAGTATTTTTCGAGTTACTTTATAACTTAATCTGACATATTTTGATATAAAAAATAAAATATCTCGTAAAATATTTAGTTTTCAATAATCTTACCGTAATACATTTATGTACAGAATAATAAGACAAATCAATTG
>NW_021848957.1:18854-25860 GCF_003651465.1 Formica exsecta | reverse complement strand
ACGAGATATTTTATTTTTTATATCAAAATATGTCAGATTAAAATATAAAATAACTCAAAAAGTACTTAATGAAAAAATACTTTATTATAGTGTTTTGAAAAGCTCGCGAGGTAAGCTACAAGAATGTGCAATAAAAAATAGGGGATTTCATTAAAAAAAATAAAGTTGTACTTCATATAACCTTGGCACGTTCACTCTGGGTCAAACCAATGACACCATCTTATGTCTCCCTTCGAACCAAACAACTCTTGTCTGAAACGTTTTTCGATATCTTTCATATTTTTCGAGATATTTACCTAGGGCGATTAAAATGAAACACTCTGTATATATACAAGCTGTATAAATATATTTGGGAGAGAGAGAGAAAGAGAAAAAGATAGGCAAAGAGAGAAAAACTTTATTATTATTTGTTAGAGATTGAACAATTCGCGTCCTTAGTTGCTGGACTGCTTTGACAAGAACTAGCGGACCGGTGTTGCTATCTCATGCAACGATGCTGTTAATTCGCATATGATCGTAAAAGGCGCTACTGTCCTATACGACGGCGCCTTCACCATGTGCTTTTTTTAATACCGTCTCTTGTCTTTCTATTCTTCTTCTTGTTTTCTTTTCGTGTGTATGTGATATAGTAAATACGTGATATACTAAAATATAGTCAGTCGATGAGCCAAAGATGGTGTTTCGACAACGGATGTACGTCGCATTTTTGCAAGGAAGTTATTTGTAAAATCGTACAAGGCTGACAGCGGCATAAAATTGGCAAACGAAACGACAGCGCGCGCGACGGCCAAAGGCGACGTGAACATAACGGTTTCGAACGGTAAGCAATGCAAAGAGGTTACGCTTGCAAATGCGCTATACGTACCGGATCTTCGGACAAACCTCTTATCGATCGTAAAAATAATCGATAAAAATCACAAAGTCTTGTTCACGAGAAAACACGCATATGTAAAAGACGCAAACGGTACTGGTGGCCGATCACGAAGATGATCTGTTATCTACGTGAGGGATATATAACATAACGTGCATTGCTACGGATGTTTCAAATAGTTCGACAGAATGGCATCGACGGCTTGGCCACTTAAATTGGAACAGCATGTCATTCATGCTACAAAACAAGATGGCATCTGGTCTAACCTTCAAAATCAACATTTCACTTCCTCCATATGACGTCTGTAATGTTGAAAAACTCTCGAGACTTCCTTTTCCCAAACGCGAACAGAGATCACTCGTCTTGCTCGGAATAGTGCACATAGATGTATGCAGTCCCATGCGAATACAATCGCAAGGTGGCGCTTGTTATTTTCTCACGTTTACCGATTACTACAGCCGTTGGACTATGATTTATTACCTGAAGAATAAATCTGAAATGACATCCAAATTTCTAGAATACAAAAATTATGCAGAAACACAAACCAGTGAGAAAATTAAGGCTCTACAGTCAAATAATGGAAAGGGGTTCTACAATTCAACTATGGATAAGATATCGGCAGAAGCTAGAATTCTGCGACGATTGACGACTCCACAACTCTCGCACAATGGTATACCCGAGCGGAAAAATAGGACACTCGTCGAGAGTGCTCGCTGCATGTTAACGGAGTCCGGACTTCCAATATCCTTTTGGGCCGAAGCTGTCGCAATGGCGAACCACGTAAGGAATCGGTGTTCGACGAAAATCTTAGGCACCAAAACACCCTTCGAAATGTAGACGAGCAGGTCCGAACGTCAACAGCTACAAAAATTTGGAACCAAGGTGTATGTTCTGAACAAATCGTCCAACAAAGGTAAATTTTCACCAAGAAGAATTGAAGGAACTCTTGTTGGATACTCCGAAACGTCCGAAATGAGGATCCATATAACGCGAGATTTCAAATTTTTTAATAAGTTCCAGACGAAGGACGAACAACAAGATTCTGTCCGAAGAACCTCGGGTAAGCCATTTTCTGTTTTAGATAACCAACAAAGCCCAGGAATGAGCTGCGAAACCGAAATTGGCTCTAGCATGGAACCTGACGCAAGGGATCAACAGGCAAATGAGGAACGAAATGAGCTTCAGGGCGATCCTAACGAGCTTCCACCAGACAGCATTGTGGCAAACAACGGACGCGCTGCAAACGACGTTGACTAAGAGGAACCAGCTGCGGCTGACAACCGATTATGCCGCGGTCCCGATAGACCGCGCAAGATTTTAACTGGTAAACCGGACCGACTCGCCAAACAATACAATGTGATGCCCGATGTTGCAAGAACCGGAGAATCAGGGCGAATCGAGCGAAGACGAGTTTCTAAATTGAGAAGACGCTGAATTAGCGCTGAATACACCTGAAATTCCATCCCACAAGACGATGTCTGGACCGGACAAGTGGTTCGACGCGGTGTACTCTGAATTAGGAGTCTCATCATCAACGACACTTTCGATATCATATCGAAACCCAATGATAGGAAAGTCATCAAGTGTCGCACAGTATTAAGGAACAAATATGATGCCAATGGAATCCTGAAGAAAAGCACGCGTAGTCGCAAAAGGATACGTTCAGCGTTTCGGCATTGACTTCTTTGAAACTTACGCTCCGGTCGCATGTCTCGGTTCTCTTTGATTGCTGATGGTCTTAGCTGCAAAATTCAATTTAAAAGTTTCTTAGCTGGAGATCGAGACTATATATCTAAACGGAAAAATGGATACCGATGTATACATGGATCTGCCGCATGTAATGCTGGAAAGGATGACTTACCAGGAACAGGATGCCGAAATCTTGAAACAAGCCCGCACCATGGTAAAGGATATCAAGGGGCCGGATAAAGTGTGAAAACTAAACAAGACTCTACGGTCTACGTTAAGCAGGTCGACAATGGCATGCGGAACTCGGCAAAGCACTTTGAAGCATCGGACTAACTCCTACCAATGCTGACACATGTATTTACGTCGACAAAGGAAAGCTCACTGTCTCACATATTCACTTATGTCGACGACATTCTGATAGTTTCCAACGATCGAAATAAGAAAAATCGAATCAAAAGTGAACTTCCCAAATTATTCAAGGTTAAAGACCTCGGTACTGCCAAATATTGTCTAGGTATCGAAATTCGACACGACGAGGAGAAGGTTTGTCTTAGTCAACGAGGCTATATTAAAGAAGTCTTGAAGCGCTTTGGCATGAGCGATTGCAAACCCGTCGATACTCCAATCGCTTTAGGCATCAAGCTAATGAAGAGCTCAGATGTTGAGGAAAATAATGTTGAAAATCATCCATACCAAGAACTAATCGAAGCCTTGATGTACGCTGGTGTGAGACATTGCGCACGCAGTAAGTGTACTCAGCCAATTTAACTCATGTTACAGGAGGGAACATTGGGTAGCTGCCAAACGGGTGTTTCGATATCTCCAGAGAACATCTGACTACGAGTTGGTTTTTCATAAGGACAATGTCGCTGCGAGGTTTTGTTGACGCCAACTGGGGTAATTGCTCTATTGACAGACGCTCCTACACCGGCTGTATCTTTGCACTCAGCGGAGCAGTTATAACATTGGGATTCGCGAAAATAAAGAACGGTCGCCTTATCATCAGCAGAAGCGGAATACATGGTTATCGCCGTCGCTGCCAAAGAAGCCATATACCTCACCAACTTTCTCAAGAAGCTGGGATTTGCCGATCTCGCAGACGTTGTAATTTACAACAATAATCGTAATGCTGGGCTGTTGGCAGAAGGGCATGTGTTCTACGTCAGATCTAAACACATAGACATCAAACATCATTTTATTTGTCACGCGATGAAGGAACGCACACTAAAGCTCGCATATCTATCAACCAAAGAAATGATCGCCGATATTCTCACTAAGGCATTGCCAGGAGTTAAATATTTGAAATGCGTAATCGGCCTGGGACACCAATGTAGCAAATGTTCTCGGGCGCAACTTGAAGGAGTGTTGTTTGGGTGATAAATAATTGTACTTGATGTGAAATAAAACAGATATATTTAAGACTTGCTAATACACAGCGTGACTCATGAAAACGTGTACAGGCAGTGACAAAAGGAAAGAAGAATAAGTACACTACCTAGGGATAAGCGCCCGTTCCAGCGCCATCTATCATGCACTTGAGGACTCCTTTCTCAACAAGGAGGATGTTAGAGATTGAACAATTCGCGCTCTTATTTGCTGGACTGCTTTGACAAGAACTAGCAGACCAATGTTGCTATTTCATGCAACGATGCTGTTAATTTGTATGTGATCATAGAAGGCGCTACTGTTTTATACGACGGCGCCCTCATGCCTGTACTTTTTTAATACCGTCTCTTGTCTTTCTATTCTTCTTCTTGTTCTCTTCTCGTGTGTACGTGATATAGTGAATACGTGATATACTAAAATATAGTCAGTCTAGTTCAAATAATTCTAACCGATTTATTTTTCGTTTCTCCGATCCGCTCGCTCTAACATTATTATAATTAATTATGCATATCGTATAATTCTATACACATCATACATTTACATGTGAGAAATACGATCACCTTCGTCTAAAATTATATATAACCAAACAATACAGTAGATATATGCCAGGATTAATTACAGCTAAGCCAAAAACAAGAATATCATTTTTGTTTCTTTATGTAAAAAAATTGGTAAATATGCCGATGAAGGGAGGCAGTCCCGATGACTTTGACCTTGACATATGTTGTCAAGGTCATGACCCTGAACAACATTCAAAAGGTTTTAGCCGTCGCTCGTTTTTTATTAAAAAATATTAGGTGTACAAATAAGTTTCCGCCGTTTGACAAAAGTTGGCGCCACCAGTAAGTTATGGTTAAAATTGTCAGATGTAAAACGTCCTTATCGTAAGATTGGACATCAGTCAATAACATAACCTTAAAATATTAGTGATTTTTTATGAGTATAATATATTCTTTTGTGTGCAAAAATGTCGAGTTTTGAGCCGAATAAGCGTCATTTGCGGGAACTTTTGATTTACTTCTTCAATTTGAAGAAATCTGCAGCTGAGGCGTATCGATTGCTTGTAGAAGCATATGGTGAGGCTGCCTTAAGTGAGAGAAGTTGTCATGAGTGGTTTCAAAAGTTTAAGAACGGTGAATTTGACATCGAAGACAAAGAACGTAACGGAAGGCCGAAAGTGTATGAAGACGCGGAATTGGAAACATTATTGGATCAAGATTCGTGCCAAACGCAAGAAGAACTTGCACTTACATTGGGAGTGACTCAACAAGCAATTTCACATCGGTTGAAATCATTGGGATTGATTCAAAAACAAGGAAATTGGGTTCCATATGAACTGACGCCGAGAAACGTTAAACGCCGATTGTTCACATGTGAAATGCTGCTTGCCAAACATAAACGAAAGGGTTTTCTGCACCGTATAATCACTGGTGATGAAAAATGGATCCACTATGATAATCCAAAAAGGAAGAAATCATGGGGACCACCTGGCCATGCTTCAACATCTACAGCTAAACCTAATATTCATGGAAAAAAACTCTTGTTATGCATTCGGTGGGATCATCTTGGTGTCCGTGGATAGCCTCAAAAGATGAAGCATTCTTCCGACGCGGTATCCGTATGCTGCCAGAAAGATGGGAAAAAGTAGTGGCAAGCGATGGACAATACTTCAAATAAAACATTAGGTTCCGTTCTTTCACAATAAATGCCCAATTTTTGATAAAAAACGGCGGAAACTTATTTGTACACCTAATAATTAACAAAAAGTTTGAAAAATATAGCAGTTATTTTGAGTATTGAAAGGCATCCCAACATCGGGAAATGAAAAAAACTTTATATAAGATATAACACATAGGTTTGAGTTTGAATCTCGCTTCACGTGGAAAATTGTAAACCCATGTGGAACCTTACTTCGCATTAAAAAGCATATGCGTGGAGGCAGTGTGTTCCGCTCCCCCCCTACGGGGGGGGCTCCACTTCCAGAAGATGTAACCTAACCCAAACCTATTTCTGATTTAAAACTAAAATTTGGTTTGGTTATATCTTCCGGAAGTGGAGCCACCCCGTAGGGGGGCGGAACCCACTATGTCCACACACTTTCCCATCTACATAACAATTGTGGGGTAGACCTCGCTTTGCTTTGTAAAGTATATATATGCGTGAACATTGTGAATTTCGCCCCCCCCCCCTAAGGGGAGGCTCCATTTCCGGAAGATATTAATAATAGAATAATAACTATTTTTATTATTAATACAAAGTAAAATATTAAATAGAAAATTTTTTTGAAAACTGTTGCTACTAGCGTATTGCGCTATTACAATTGTAATACGCACATTCCTGAGACTAAGTGATGCGCTCCTTAGTTATGAGCGTCCGGCGCTGCGTTGCTGAGGCCCGAGCAGTAAGAGGGGCGCAGTAGGCGTGAGGCGTGAGTCAAGAAATCTGACCGAAAGATGCAAGTAAATCCCAACACTGCTATAAACCACGGCTCTGACCATAGACATAGGGCGCGTTCCAGTTAACGACCGCAACACATGGTCAGAGCCATAGACATAGTATATCTAGATCGAGTGTTGAGGAGTGGGAGCCGAGATGCACGTAGAAAAGGACATACTCTGCTTCGTGTCCCTTGCGTTCTCTCTCGCTCGCACGTAGCATGACAAAAGAGAGCGCTATGCTATGTGCGAGCGAGAGAGAACGCAAGGGACACGAAGCAGAGTATGTCCTTTTCTACGTGCATCTTTATCCCCATTCCTTAAATAAAGGCAAACGCTCGGTCTAGATATACTATGTCTATGGCTCTGACACTCTCATATACTAGAGTCCTAGACTATCAGAGAGGCGCCAACTCTACCCCCACCATGCCCACCGCCAACATCTTAAGATACAAACGTCAGTAGCGCTTATATATATATATATATATATATATAAAAATGTTAAGTTTATTTCCGGATTTGTATCGGTTATGATTACAATAGCAGAGAATATTATAACCTGTTATGTTTTATTTAAGTAAATGGAACTGTTTGACATATAAAAGATTCTTTCTCTGCATATGAT
>NW_021848957.1:17172-18752 GCF_003651465.1 Formica exsecta | reverse complement strand
AGGCCAAATGTTTGTCCTGTCCCATAAAATCGCGTACAGCTTTCTTGATGTTTGCCGCACTATCCATAACGACTGCCATAATCCTCGATTGGTCCAACTTGAAGTCCTCGATGACTGAATTTAAGCACTCTCCGAGATACTGAGATGTGTGGCTTTCATTCATCGGGAAAACTCCAATACAGCCACTCTTCATTTTGATTTGTTCAGTTATATAGTGGATGGTGACGCCGAGATAACTTTGATTGCTGACATCTGTCCAATTGTCGCACGTTATTTGTTGAATTTGGTATTATTTGCGCTGATGATGGCCAAAAAAAGGGCCGAAACGTCCGCCTTTCGCGAATCATGTAATTAAAGAAATTCTCTAATTTTTTAATTTATTTTTTGGTTTAAAATATATATCTTTGCGCCCTAAAAACTGCGCGTGGCTCTTTTGCCATTTTACTTGGATTCTTGCTTTTAATCGTTTAAGAGCCTTACTTTTATATCCTTTTAAATTAAAAGATTTCTTTTACTGTGTAGATACCTGAAAACGAGTTCGTACGTTCGAATGCTTCGTCGATTCTAGTCAACTTTCCCTGTGATCAAAAGTATTTGTTATTTTCGTTATTGTCTTATGAAATTTATGTATCAGTTATTTTTAGATTTGCTATAATTGTTTATTTACTTGTTATTTATATACTTTTTTGTAGTTTATATACTGGTTATTTTTATATTTTTTACCTGTGGTTTGACTTTTACTCGTTTCGTGGAGGATCATCAATGGATTCGTCGCTAGATCCGGAAGTCACCCTAGCTTTTCGCTTCTGTCCAATCGTTTGTGAGCAAAACAACATGTGGCTTGTGCTAAGGTGCTGTAGCAAGTTTGTTGTGTTCCCGCCATGTTTGTACACTTTATTGCAAATGTTACAGCGGGCTGTAACATTACTTTCTTTTTCAAAATATTGCCACGCTGCACTCGATTGCTTTGACCTTTTAAATATGAAATAATAATTAAGACAATCTTTTAGAATGACCCTTAAAAAAAGTAAATTTGCAAGAAATACCGAAGATAAAACTTACTCAGATTTACTCTTTGTTATGCCCGAACTTTTTGGTGGGGCTTCAGTCGGCATTATATGATCTTCGGCTACTACTTGTAGATCTCGAGAAGCTCGAAATCTCAATTAATGACGCCTCTCTGGAGGTAACGGTACGGTTCTCGCAATGATTCGACTGGCGCGGCCCTTCAGCCCGCGCTTTTCCATCGGAGAGGGACCCGGCGGACGCGCGGGAGACGGCAACGTCACAATGTATACACATATATATACACATATATACATATATATGTTTTAAATATGTGCAGCTTAATTTCTTCATATATAACATATATAAGACATTTCTACTTACCGTGGTAACAAGAAATTATAATATGCACTTATTTAAACTTTTAATATTAACACAACCACATTTGATTGACAGCTGTCAGGCTGTACGTGTGACGTTTGTATTCTAACATGGCGGCTATTTTAATCGACCAATCAGAAAGTGGAACAAGTTGGCGCCTCTCTGATAATCTAGGACTCTACTTGCCATTGGCT
>NW_021848957.1:3996-14635 GCF_003651465.1 Formica exsecta | reverse complement strand
CAAGGGGCACGAAACAGAGTATGTCCTTTTCTACGTGTATCTTTACCCCCACTCCTTAAATAAAGGCAAAAGCTCGGTCTAGATATACTATGTCTATGGACGCCGATCACTACATGGCGCTAGTAGGATACCTTGTCCGCTTCAACTTCAGAATTCAGAATCCGCGTTTCAATTATTTGTATTTGAGAATGAAATATTTTTTTGAACAAATCGTTTGTGTTTGCAAAATAAACTTTTACAGTGATAAATATTGTGGAACAATTGTACGAATACTGAGTGATTTTATATTTTCTTTTTTATTTTATTTTTTTAAATATTTTTTTGAAGTATTTTGACGATGCGTACATTAATGTTTGCGTACATTAAGATAAGTTGAAGTAAGCCGGCCAACGTATCCTATACTAGCGCCACGTAGTGGGCAGTGTCATTACGTAGTCAGCTATAAGCTTCATGTGCCCTGTCCTTATATATAAGTCCATGCTATAAACTAAGTCCAATATCAAGTTTTTCATTGTCAGACTACGTACAAATCTTGATTTTTACAAATCTTTGTTTGTTAATAAGCTTTTTAATGAGCAACGAGCGACGGCTAAAACCTTTTGGGAATTACTCAGGGCAATGACTTTGACAACATATGTCAAGGTCAAGGTCATTGGGGATGGATCTCCTTATTCGGTACTTACCAAATTCTCTTTTGAATATATATAATATACTTTATAAAATTCTCAGTTGATAAAAAAAGAGTGTATTTTAACATGGCGGCTATTTTAATCGACCAATCAGGAAGTGGAACAAGTTGGCGCCTCTTTGGTAATCTAGGACTCTATCCTATACCACCTATACTGAACGGTGACAAAATAATGACGCCGACATAGACATAGTATATCTAGACCAGTGCTCGGAGATAGTTGCCTTTTTCGGGCCGATTTCGTGGCTCACGCCTATTGCCCCCCACTCACCGCTCGTGCGTTAGCGACGAGTCGCCAGATACGCGTAACTAAGGAGCGCGACGCTTTGTCTCAGGAGCGTCCGTATATAAGAATGCCCAAATATAATAATAAGACAATACTTTTCTATAAATAAAAGTTTTTCTTCAATATTTTAGATTATTTTCAAATCGTGGAAAAAACTCGATGTAATATGAAAAACAATAATAGGTAATTTGATTTGTAAGATCTTTGTCTAATAAGCAGGTTTGCTCGCTCACGCAAGAGAGAGATAAATTTCTTAAATTTAACATTTTAAATGTGAATTTTGATTACGTGCCAATATCTAATAACGTTTATCAATCAACAAGGTGTCAATCAATGATTTTAGAAGTTGTATATTGACATAACATTACATATTTGTTATAATGTCACGTACCAAGCGTTAGTTTTTGATGGCCTCTCGAAATAATAAGATCATTACTGTGCATATATATTTTTAATATTACACAGATGATAGCGATAAAACATTGATTTACTGCGGCTAATCATTATACCGGAACATACTTATATTATAACTAACCGAGTATAATTTGCGATATATTTTAATTTTAATATACACAATAAGAGTTATTAATAATAAAGCATTATGTGTCTTATTTTTCCATTTTTTTCATATAATATTATGGTAGGGAGAACACTGGGAGAACGCGTTTAATTTGTCTAATTTTACTTTCTAACAAAGAAATGTTTCTACAGATACTTGAACCAAAAAAGTAATATGGTGATTTTAAAACTATTATTAAATAAAATATATTTAATAGTTATCGCTGCGACGACTGTTTTCACCGACAACCAGAAAATTATACTATCCAAACAAAATATATCCTCACAACCGAGCTATGTAATATCCAAACATCACGACACACATCAAGTTGATATCATATATAGATGAAAATATTTTCTTTTTCAACTGCAATGTTAGTATTAAGATTTTTCGACCAACACAACACATAAAGTTGTACTCAAAGATAAAATGTATTATTGATATAACAGTGATTGTTAATCCACCAAGATTTCCTGTGTATGACACAGAAATGGTCGTTTATAAACCAATAAGATCTTTGTATGACATTGCCGAATATTTTTTTCATAAGTGAACTATCGGGACATTACATCTTGAATATAAAATTTATCAATATTATAGCTGACAATACATATTTAACAATCTTTTATGATAGAGATGAACAATGATGATAAATAACTGTTAAAATATTAAATATATAGCAATTACAGTGGTCCTGAAAGATCTGGTCAAATCTTGGTAATATATTCTACTGACCAAAAATATTTTTTTTTAAAAAAAGACATCTATATAGACATGTGTCCAAAAAGTTTCTATTCCGCATTACAGGTTTCTTAAGATATTAGTAACAAATTTTGTAAATTTTGCTTATTTATTTTTCTTATTATTAATTTACTATTTATTATTTTTATTATTCTTATTCTTATTATCATTATTATTATTACAATTAATGTAAACTGCAAACAAATTTAATTAATATTAATTTAAGTGAAATGATCTCTCTTTGAGCAATATTATATGCGTTTTATAGAGTATTATCGTCAATAGTCGGATAAATTCAAATATTCCGGAAGTGTTTTGAATCATTTTATAACTTTGAATAATATGATCTTGGAGAATTTATTAGAGTGCATTTTTATAGAACTTATTTATTTAAAACTTGAAATTTTTAGATCAACATTCAATTTTCTTGTTTATTTTAATAATAGCGAACTTGATAGGAAATTCATTATTATATCTTCAGAAACCTGTAAATATTGAAATAAAAATATTTCTAGACATATGTCTATATATAAATTTTTTATGCTTATACTCAATAGAATGTGCTACCAAAAATTTTAAAGAATCCGAAAAAGAGCGAAAATTAGAGAAATTAAAAGATTTTCCGCTAATAAACGATCTCGTTATTTTATGATGTTGCCAATTTTACGCGTGATAATACGAGAATGCCAAAATATCGAATAGTTCAGTCATCATTGTATTCATTATACTTATTCGTCCTAGATACCGAGAACGGTATTCGGTTCATTATACTTCTCCATACATGGCAGAAGGCTATCATATTCCCATCAGTTGCGTGAATGCCAAATTTGTGCAAGTAGAGATCATTCTCATAAAAACAGGGATTGAACGAAACTATAAAAATTTACAATTAGTTATGAAATAACAGTAATTTTTATATCTTTTTTCCCCAAAAGACAGTTATAAAATAAAGTCTATTTACTCTAAAATTTTTATCCATAAAATTTTGAATAAATTGGAAATTTTTATTTTTTCGGAAGTAGAAGAAAATTACAGATAATTAGAAATTTTTATCCTACTCTGAAAAAATAAAAGTTCTTCTAAATGATCAAACAGTGACATGAGAACGAATTATTGAAATTTATGCATTTATACATAATTAATGAAAATAATTTGGAAAATATCTTACTTTTAATGTTAAATACTGAATAATACATGTAATTATTGTTTGTTTATGTTTTATTTCAAATTTCTTCTTATATACTATTCGTAAAATAAAACATATATAAAAAGTTATAACCTGTTTTTTTTCTATCTTTTGTTTTTAATTCTTTAAATTATATTAATTAAAACAAGTTCTAACTTTTATATTTTACCTTAAAATAAACTTTAAACAATATATGTTTCTTCAGAACTTTTTTAAAATAAATATAAATATATATACTGTTAAAAATAAACTTTTACAGCAATGTTTAAATATTAATATAAAAATTCAAACTTGAAACAGAAAAGATATTATTTAAAAGTTAAAAGTTCACAAATAATTTTTATTTATATAAGTTAACAGTTTTATTCAATCCTTGGATGAAAGTAAACTGCATGGCGCTCATATCAGCTTGATTCAATTCTTTCTTTGGGTCTGATTATAATTATCAGATGAAGACAACCATTTTCTATTGTCGGATACGGGCAGGAAGAAAAGTCATCGAGTATTATTTTTCTATCCGGGCACACCATGGATTCGGGATATTAGCGGCCGCATCGATCTCTTCGTAGTCGTATTCACAGAACTTTAATCGTATCGCGCGATGCATTTTACGTACGACTTGAATATCTTCGTGAGCCTGCGTACCCTCGTTCCAAAAATCTTCCATCATTCAATTTTTCACAGGGTGAACCGTGGATAAGTATCTTCAACAATATTCGGAAGTTTATTAATAAAAGCTTAACTTGCAATTGAGCGAATATTAAACAATTCTAACTCTAGTTAGAACTCTTAATTGATACTTTTGTCTCAATGCTGAAGCAATGTGAAATATATGACTTTCCTAATATTTCATACTGCTTTAGCATTGAAATAATTCATATTAATTAAGATTTCTATTAGAAATAAGTTGTATTCTCTAACTTATATTTTTATAACTTTGTATCTTTATTATCTAAAGGCTTAAGCGATGTAAACAAGCAATCTTTTCTGCAAGACCTACTACTATGAATGAATTTTTTAAATCATTTTTTTTTCAAAAGCAATATATTTAAGAGAACTTATTTATTACTTTGTTTCAAACTATTTAGCTATTCCTTATGAGAAAATCGAATATTAGGAATGAATATTAATTTTATTTGTGTTCATGGAAATTTTATTCTAACTGAATATATTCAATTCTTGAATGAAGTAAAAAATTACATACTCTTTATATCAAGGCTTAAACAATATAATCAACTGATAAATTTGCAAGATCTACTATGAATGAATTTTCTTGAATCATATTTTTTCCGAAAGCAATATATTTAAGAGAACTTATTTATATATTTCTTCTTTATACTCAAAATTTGAGTATTAATTATTTTAAAAGAAGATATACAATAAAAATTACAGTTGAGTTTTATTAATAAAACAAAAGATTTGAAAAGATATTTATTTATTTTTACTTGTTACAAAAGTACAATTATGTGAGTATAATACAAATAATCGGAACATAAAGTATATCTTGACTTCATTTATGAACATAAGGTATATTTTGACTTTCATTGAAATAAACGAACATTAATATTAATATTAATAGAATAAACATTATGTTAATGTTAATAAATAATGTTTCAAACATTTTATCATTTTAAGTTATTCTCTATTTCAGATTAATAATAAATAAAAATATCCTTAATTCACAGATAGTAATATCTCTATCTAAGAGATACAAAAATAAATCTATAATCTCTAATCTGTAATAGTGATACAAAAATAAAAAATACCTGTTCTAAAATGAAACTAAATAAATTCTATTCTGCAACAATAAGATCATTAAAAATGAAAAGATACTTCACTCATATTACAAATCTTTAGCTATGTCTTTTGACTAAAATGTATTAAAATTTTTCCTGTATATATTTATATAAACAGCCAAGAAATTGTTTATAGTTAATATTTTGAGAGAGAAAGCATCATCTGACCTGTATTAATTACATGTAAATTAAGTGGAAGAAGATAACTCAATTCATTAATAGAATAAAATGTAAAATTCTTCTTTTTATCATTAGTTATTTCGTAAGCATAAAAGTGTTCATTATAATCCAATGTAATTAATCGCTCACAATAAAGGTAACAGTTATTATCAGATATTTTTTTCAGAACATATTTTATTCTACTGAATTGTGGTAAAATATTATCTGCTATTCTAATCACAAAAGAAGGTTTGTAGCAAATACCATTTTTTTCATAATATGTAGCTAACACAAAATCTTTGAATGTCTCGGTGTTCGTTTTATTTCTAAATTTTGCTATATTAATATGACCCCACTGAATATTATCAGGAAATCCTTTCTTATTCAAATATCGATATGTACATCTAAGCTGAATTCGGTTAAAAAGTGTAAAAGGCAAATTCACGCGACTTCTACAATTATGAGCATTCAACTTCAAATCTTTATGCTTCGCTTCAAATCTCATAGATGATAAATAATGAGGAGGTCCAATTTTTTCAATAATGCGAGGATAGTGTGTCAAAAAGTGGTGTTTAGATTTAAGATTGCCAAAAAGAGATATATATAATTTGTTGTGCTCAGAAATATAAAGACTTAATCGTTGAATTGCTGTTTTAGGTATACATGAACTGGAACCAATTTCTGTTATTTTCAAAGCTAACAAATATAATTTCCAAATTTCATTGCCTTGTGGAACAATATCACCGACTATAAAACGAAAATTATTTACCAATGCATTCATCTCAGCAGCTGAACAGATTATACTTTCATTTTTTAAGTGATCTTCCTTAATGGCTGGAGGTATGTTTTTTTCATGTGGATTATATAAATTGTATTTGATTTTGAAGTTAAGAGATTCCAATGTAAAATATTTTAAATATATTAATTTTGATATAATATTTGCCATATCGTATCTTAAAACACTTTTATATAAATCGTGCATAACATCTACACATTGATTTTCATAAATATGGTAATATTCCAAATCATTAAAAATACATCTCTCCTTTATTCCGAAATATTTGTTTTCTAAATGATACACATATTGATCTTTTAACCTTAATAGATTTGATTGTTCTGTAATCAGTTCTTTTGTAACATTTTTGTCTGCCAAGCAAAACATACAATAATAATTAGAAGAAAAACTTTCGGTCAACCCAAGTATTGAATGAACTCCTAAATTATCGCCTATTACAAAAGAACATGCAAAATATATATGCTTTTTATCATTTTCTATATATAAACCATCCTTGCCCAGAAATTTCAATTCATTTATGATATGCTTTAAAACAGCACTATTTCCAAAATGGCATCTGTCTGAACTATGAAATAATGTAGAGATAAATATATTTTCTAAACGACTACTGTATTTTGGTGGAATGGTCGGGATACTATAATATAAACATCCAATTTTATAATAACCAGCGTGATTTCCAAGTGGATTACCAACCTCAAAATCATCAAAGTATAAAATCAATGGTAAAATTATCTTATTAGAAGTTGTAACTGTTTTTATGGACTTCCACAGAGAACCTTGTACCATATTTTTATTAGATTCTATATTGTTAATCTCTAAATATTTCTGATAATCCAAAATTTGTTGTAAAACATTGGGAAGTTTAAAAAATTGTTGTAATTGTTCTTGGATAGGAACATAACAACAAGTTCTATTCTTTATTGTAAGTGATACTCTATTTTGTCGCCTGGATTCATCAGGTGAAGCGCCTATGATAATTTGTGATGGTTTTATAAAACACTTTAAATTTTTAAAAAAAGATTCTCTTTTATATTCTGTGTTAAAATTATTAAAATATTTGGAAATTACTTTAAAAGAATCCACTACCTCATTCAAATCACAATTTAAAATAATTTGTTCAAGTCGATTTAATAATTCCGAACAACAAAAATTTTGAATAATTTCTATAATTTTTTGAATGTCAGATTTGGTTAGAGATAAATTATCATATAATTGAGCAACTAAATGTTGGGTTGCTATGTCGAGTTTTTTAAGAAACGACGGAATATCCTTCAATGTATCTTTTTCATCGTTTGAGGAAGATTCTGTCTCAGAACAAAATTCCGTATTTGAATTGGAATCGGAAGTATGCACCTGTATTGTATATGAAATTGGAACGTCTACAAGTTTTTTTAAAGATGTGTCGAATCCATGAGTTAAAATATGTTTTTTGAAACTGTCTTTTCTATGAAATGATCTAAGACAATTATCGATATGACAAATAAAAATATCTTTTTTATGAATATATTTTAAATGAAATATATATTTATCAATATCATTAAAATTATCATCACAATAAGGACAATTCATTTTTGAATATTGCAATTTCTTGGCTGTTTACATATCAAACAAAAATTTACTGATCAAATTTTATATTTTGAATAATATCTTGAATATAGAGATATCTTTTTAAATATTTTCTTTGGCTGTTAAAAATCACTATTTCAATGACTTCATAAATATGTTCGCTTTGTGGAGGATAACAAATACGCATAATGTGAAAAATTTTGAAAAATATATCTAATGCTTTTAGACAGTTCTCATATTCGTATTTCACTTCATTAATGACTATATATATTTTATTAATCTCATTATAAGTTGGACCTTCGACTAAAAGAAAAGGTTAAATGCAAATCCCGTATTTTTGCTCGTTCCTTTTGCAAATTAATTTTAGCTTCAATATCGGCTGCACTCTATAGAAAACATTTAGATATCCATTTAAAGATAATTCGAGAGAACAAAGAAGGATGTTAAAAAAGTGCCAATTTTTGCTCCAGGAGTGGCAAATAAAAGGGGTATGTTTTCTTATAGTTTTTGAGTTGTAGAATCTGATCGTAATCTTAAAAAATTTTAATTTGTCGGAAAAGTATTAAAATCAGCACATAAAGCTATTAAACATCTCATACCGTAAATTATTATTGTTGAACTTCACGAACGTATTAATTTGTGCTTTCATGTTTTACCAACAGGAAAACATAAATTAATACGTTTGTGAAGCTTAATAATAATAATTTACGGTACTATATGTTTAATAGCTTTATATATATCAGATTTTCCCGATAAATTTGAATTTTTTGAAGATTAAAATCAGATTTTGCAGTTCAAAAACTGTAAAAAGTACAGGGTGTCCTAGACCACCCGTACACCCCTTTTCTTTCAAAAACTAAGCATTTTAGAGAGAAACGTTTTCAACAAAAATTGTATGGCTTTGAGAGAAACATAAGATGGTGTTATTGGTGTGACCTTGGATGGCATCTTTAAGGTCAAGTCAAGGACACCTTTAATTTCTTAAATGAAATCCTCTATTTTTATTGCTTTAAGAAATTAAAGGTGTCCTTGACTTGACCTTAACGATGCCATCCAAGATCAAACTGAAATGACACCACCTTATGTTCCCCTCAAAACCATACAATTTTTGTTGAAAACGTTTTTCTCTAAAATGCTCAGTTTTTGAAAGAAGAGGGGTGTATTGGTGGTCTAGGACACCCTGTATATCGTTTTTACACTCCGGGGGCAAAAATCAGTATTTTTTCGATATCCTATTTTGTAATTTTTGGTAGTTTCTAATAATACTCACAGTTGCATGAATTATAATCGAATCTATACATTCTTGGATCGAAAATTTCCAGTGCTTTTTCTTTATTATGAGTCTTCCCTTTGGTGATAAAATATGACACAGTAGTATGATTTGTGTGTTTTATTACTTTGGAATCTAGAATAGAGAAAAAATATCTCACTGTACACAGTTAATTCCGATGATCTTAATCTTGATATATGTTATCAAGATTACCTAGATAACTTTCAAAATCTTTTAATTGTCACTCATAGTTAAAAATTATTAATAAATAAAGATGCTTCTATAATAATTATATTTCTTGTTCAGACAAATTACTGACAAATTACTCAGACATTAATCTCTCTAGCAATTTTAATCCCTAGGTTAAGTTGAGTTAGTATTTTCGTGGAGTGGGTGGAGAAGCTATACTATAATTAAAATTATGAAAAAATTAAAATTTATTTTAATGTAATCTTTATATGAAACTTTTTCATCACAATGTTTAGTTTCTGAAATAAAGTAGCAGATCATCTTCTATATAAAACGTTCTCTATATTTTTTTTATATTATACTAAAATTATCTTTATAAATTTGCTAGATTTAGTTCAGGTATAGACATATACTCACTTTCAGAAAGTGATTCCAAATTCTCAATGTCAATTTTCAGAATATCTTTGTGGAGGCCTTGTTTATAATGAATTACTTTATCAAAAAATAAATTCCAATATTTAAATAAGTTAAGACTACGATTTGGAAATAGTTCGTCAAAATCACTGTTTATCTGTAAGAGAATAAAACATGTATTTCAGAGAGAGAAAGAGGAAAGAAAGAAAGAGAAGAAGAAAGAGAAAGAGAGAGAAAATGAGAATTATATTAATTAATAATGTTACGTCCAGACTCAAATAAAGGAAGAGTCAGCGGGAGGGCGTAACCTACTTACCTCTAGACAAACGCTAGACGATGCGTCCTAGAGTCGAACGAACAGACCAGGGCCCCAGATAGGTCAACGACCGGAAGGGTCGCTCTTACTCTATCGAAAGGCCGTTCGCTCGGTGGTCCCTTTTCTGGTAAAGGAACTGAATCCTTATTACCCGGGACGGGACCTTGTGCGATTTCGGTTAACAGGAAGGAGGTCGGGTTAATAAATTGCTCGAATTTTAAAATTTAACTTTACATTTATTCAGAAATTAAAACGAATAATTTTAAAATATAGAATTTAATAATGAATCATCTAATTCAATTTAATAAACTGTTATTATAAAATAAACTTGCTTAAGATCTAATATGGTTGTGTGTGAATGTGTGTATGTGGATGAAAATTGTGTTCTCGCGGGTGTTACAAAAATACGGAGGACATCAACCGGAATTAAGCGGGGAAACTAAAATTTAAATTCCGGTTGGAAATTTACAATAAATAGTTTTAGAAAAATTACATGAAATAAATGTGTGAAAGTTGGATGGTAGGGAGAAAAGGGGAGGAGGATTATTAAAGGTCTTGGAGTTGCACAGCTGATGGGCAAGGGAACTTCATCCAAAAAACCTCGATGGGGACGGCTAAAGGAAAAGAACAACCCGGGCCCAAAAATGGAATTATGGAACCGGGCGGACTGGTA
>NW_021848957.1:0-1746 GCF_003651465.1 Formica exsecta | reverse complement strand
GTCGAATGTCGCGAGTTTCAGTCGCGGATCATAGTTACATCAATAAGATAACACTCTAGTTCTTAGAAGGGCCTTTATTCGAGACTCTTCCCGTAACGCTTTTTCACTAGAGGACTTCCAAGGGAAAAATATTTTTTGATATATTTATTAGTCTCTTGCATGCGCACTGTTTAGATTTCGAGCCTTCTCACGGTTCGAGTATCTTTTAATTGTTGTTTAAAATTCTTGATCTTCTAGGGGACCTTTGTTCGAATATTTATCACGCATGGTTTAGGCTTTGAAATATTAGTCTCGCCTGCTAGACATTCCTTTAGTTTATTATTTATAGTGCAAAGAGTTCCAGAGCGTAGGCGTTTAATATTACGTGAAAGAAAAGAATCGTGGAGTCTACCGGACGTAACAATAACTTACAAGAATATCTACATTTGATTGTTTCAAAATAAGCCATTGTTCAATAAAATCAAATGAAGTAGTCACTTCTGAGTTTTGTCTCAATTGAAAAGTATTTTTCCAATGGATGAGAACTTGTTCCCAAGGTTCGTTTCTGGAACTTAACCATAAATAGGAGTCGTTCGTAGATAAATCTGAAAATTTTTAATTTGTTATATATACATGTACAGTATTGTTACGTCCAGACTCGGGGAAGGATGAGTCGACGGAAGGGCGCAACAACTATCTTTATTTATCCCGAAGTCAAACGTCTCGTGGCGTTTGGTATCGGGTCGAACGAACTGACAGATCCGAAAAGCAGGTAAACGACTGAGTCGCTATTACACTGTTTTCGGAAGTTCGCTCGGCGGTCCCTTTTCGGTCAGAGAATTTAATCTCTTTTACGCGGGATGGGACCAAGTGCGATCTTTCTACTGGGAATGAGTGGGGTTAATAAAGATTTATTTAATTAACAAATATAAATTTATTTAATTTTAAAATGAATGATGGGTATACATGATTATATATAAGAAAGAAAAAATAAAAATATAATATTAGTTTTCATCTGAATGTGTGTGAGTGTGTGTGTTAGTTCGCGGGTGTTACATTGATACGGAGGTCATCAGTCAGAATACAATGGAACGATTTTACTGTTAAATTTAGAATCTGACTGGGTGATACAATGTCGTGGTTTAATTAAATAAATAAGAAACAAACAAATGTGTGCGTGTGTGAGTGAGAAAGGAAATATGAAGTCATGGAGGGAGAGAATGAAGGGGGATATTTTAGTTCCTCTAATCTTGGTAGGATGAAGCGGATTCTAAGTCGGGTAATTCGTTGCAGAACTCGTCTATGGCTTTTAGGAATTCTGCTTCTGAACACTGCAAGGAAGATGGGGGTGAATTGTGCAAAAGGACTGTGGATAATGAAGAGAATGATCTCGGGGAAGAAGGCGGTTCGGGGGAATAAACTGGGGAGTAGCTGGGAGAGAAATAGTAAGGGGAAAGGGGGAGGTTGTGACTGTGCTGGCTTGTGAGTTTGGGTGATGTGAGTCAGCCTTACTCCTAAATCTTTTTAATTTGACGATGAGAATCGCGAATGATCGCGTCAACGCTTTTCGAGTCCTGCGATGGACTACGCCGATATACCGATATATATATATTTTTCCAGATCTGGTTCTCACTACGAAACCAGTGTAAATAATAATATTTCAGTCGCGTATATATGTAATAATTGAATAGTTGAAGCTTACTTTTTGCTGTTAGTTTGATCATGATGAAAGACTAGTCTCGTGGTGCGTTCGGACCTTCGGTTGAT
>NW_021848956.1:0-403 GCF_003651465.1 Formica exsecta | reverse complement strand
GTAGTGTATTATGAGCTGTTAAAACCGACTGAAACAATCACAGGCTATACAAGAAGAATTGCCACGATCATTGGGAGTGACTCAACAAGCAATTTTAAAACGCCTCAAAGACATGGGAATGATTCAGAAGCAAGGAAATTGGGTGCCGTATGAGTTGAAACCGAGAGATGCTGAACGGCGTTTGTTTGCTTGTGAACAGTTGCTTGAAAGGCTAAGACGGAAGGGATTTCTGCATCGCATTGTGACTGGGGACGAAAAATGGGTTCATTACGATAACCCCAAGCGCAGAAAATCATGGGGATATCCCGGCCATGCTTCCACGTCGACGGCCAAACCGAATATTCACTCCAAGGTCATGCTCTGTATTTGGTGAAACCAGCTCGGCGTAGTGTATTATGAGCTG
>NW_021848955.1:0-723 GCF_003651465.1 Formica exsecta | reverse complement strand
AAGTTTCCTTCGTTCGGAACGACTTATTCACGTGCCTGTAAGTAAAATTTGCCGAAAAATTTCAAAACACATTAAGGAAATTGAGGAACAACGCTTCTCGGCTCTTAGAGGAAAGATCGCTATGTACGCAAGTTTCCTTCTTTCGGAACGACATAGTTACGTGCCTGTAAGTGAGATTTGCCGAAAATTTTCATAACACATCAAGGAAATTGAGGAACAACGCTTCTCGGCTCACAGAGATAAGATCGCTATGTACGCAAGTTTCCTTCGTTCGGAACGACTTAGTTACGTGCCTGAAAGCGAGATTTGCCGAAAAATTTCAAAACACATTAAGGAAATTGAGGAACAACGCTTCTCGGCTCACAGAGATAAGATCGCTATGTACGCAAGTTTCCTTCGTTCGGAACGACTTAGTTACGTGCCTGAAAGCGAGATTTGCCGAAAAATTTCAAAACACATTAAGGAAATTGAGGAACAACGCTTCTCGGCTCACAGAGATAAGATCGCTATGTACGCAAGTTTCCTTCGTTCGGAACGACTTAGTTACGTGCTTGTAAGTGAAATTTGCTGAAAATTTTCAAAACACAACATGGAAATTGAGGAATAAAGCTTCTCGGCTCGCAGAGCTAAGATCGCTGTGTATGCAAGTTTTCTTCGTTCGGAATGTCTTGGTTACGTGCTTGTAAGTGAAATATGCTGAAAATTTTCAAAACACATCATGGA
>NW_021848954.1:0-222 GCF_003651465.1 Formica exsecta | reverse complement strand
TAAGCTGACAGCAAATTGACGGCAGAAATCGAGCAGGATCTGCGCGACGCAGTTAAATGCCAGATTGGCGGCGGAAACCGAGCAGGATCTGCACAACGCAGTTTGATGTCAGATTAGTGGCAGAAATCGAGCAGGATCTGTCGTCATAATTTAAATGGAATAACGCGCATTTAAATATTTCATTAATTTACATTGCACGTTTTGCTTAAAAGATAATAAATG
>NW_021848953.1:0-1172 GCF_003651465.1 Formica exsecta | reverse complement strand
GCGTATACCGTACTTTAGAGGGGTTTTCATGCGTGATTCGTTACCAATCGGTGGTATATATCGAAACGAGAGCGGCATCGTGAATTTGGATAGTACCAAAGGACCAGGTACTCATTGGGTAGCGTACGCAAAGAGGGGAAATCGCGCTATATATTTCGACGGTTTTGGTAATCTTCGACCGCCGAATGAATTGGTGCGATATTTCGGACGGAACGTGACGAAGATCGAGTACAATCGCACGTCCTTTCATACTTACGATCAAAGCATCTGCGGACAATTGTGTCTGCGGTTTCTCCAAACGGTCGACGACGATCGGTTTGAATTTAAAGCCTGACGATGCGCCATAAGACTCAGTATTCGTTAAACATTTTTGCCGACATGTCTATGACATTCACACTGACCGGGAAGAGTAGCGTCCTCGCGGCGCACTACCATCCAGCCATAGATTTGAGCGACGGTGATTACGAGCTCGGTCTAACGAATTTTGAGACTTATCATACGATGTCGAACGTGAATCCCTCGAATAATAAATTTTATTTCGATGAGGATGACACGAAAATTACGATTTCCGAGGGATCGTACGAGATACACGCAATACACGAGTTTTTGAAACGTGCAATTTCACAGAAACGTCCGCGACGCGTAGTTCGCTCCAACAATCGTGTCGATAAACGCGGTGATATCACGGTGATATCGCGAGAGGAGACCGTTCGAGCGAACGGTGACGAAGACGAGGCTGTAGAATACCCGATAGTGCTCCGTGCTAATTACAATACAATGAATAGCGAGATCAAGTGCGCTCTCAGAGTAAACTTTAACAAACCCAACAACATTGGATCGCTGCTGGGATTCTCGTCGAAGCGTATATTGCAGCCGGGACAATGGCACCAATCGGACATACCGATTAATATCATAAACATTATCCGCGTAGAGTGTAACGTGACCGCTGGTGCGTACAGCAACGGCAAACGCGTTCATACGATACATGAATTTTCACCGAGCGTGCCGCCAGGATATAAGATATCGGAAACGCCGGCGCAGATCATTTACCTGCCGATCATCGCGCGGAGCATTACGGATCTAACGATACGCATCGCGGATCAAGACGGACGATTACTCGATTTTCTAGGAGAAGAGATCACCATCAGATTGCACGTACGACGGCGACAAAA
>NW_021848952.1:0-469 GCF_003651465.1 Formica exsecta | reverse complement strand
GTGAACTCTGTGTGCGGATTTGGAAAATCGTGTGTGCCTCCACGTACTACCGCAGAAAGTTCGAGAACAATCCTCTTCGTGCGTGTTCGGCGACGCTCGGACGGACTCGGGCGCTCGGCAAGCGATCGTTGCCGCCCGTAGTGCGCTCTCACTCTCTCTCTGTGACATCCGTCGCGCTCGGTTACTCGTGCGTGTCCGGCGACGCCCGGACGGATTCAGGCGCTCGGCAAGCGATCGTCGCCGCCCGTAGTGCGCTCTCACTCTCTCTCTCTCTGACATCCGTCGCGCTCGGTTATTCGTGCGTGTTCGGCGACGGATTCTTGCTACGTATACAGCGTTCTCTATCACTCCCTTGACGGTCTTCGGCCATCTTGTGAATATACGACGACCGGTCACCGGTCTCTATAATCGTCAGCGCCTTCTCTCTCACTCGGACATTGTGAGCTCGCGCGCGGTATACGGACCTCTC
>NW_021848951.1:0-395 GCF_003651465.1 Formica exsecta | reverse complement strand
ATCAAACAACTCCCCGGGACCTGATTTCTCAGTTAAAAGACCAATAGCCTGAAGAACACTTAAAAATAGATGAATACGCTGGATATTTAGATTCATAATTAATCAGCAATGCAAGATGTTCCATTAATTTTCGAATAATGAAACCTTTATATACTGATGAGCAAGTCCAAGCCATAGTAAGATTTTCTAGACAGCAATTTGGATATAGATCAACTAATTGCTCTGCTTGAAAACCCTGAAAACCCTCAAAATTGAATATATCTAATTGCGCATGCTCATATCCCTAGAATTAACATCCAGTAAAATTACTCTAGTAAAGTTTAGTTCCGTGCCTAACGGAAATCATTCCCCTAGAATCCACCAGATCAGTCATAGCAGAGAGAAGCCTGAGAGAG
>NW_021848950.1:14913-18987 GCF_003651465.1 Formica exsecta | reverse complement strand
AACATGATAAAAATATCTAAAACAAAAATATAAAAAAATTGTATAGTGTTTTCCATTAAAAAAAATAACAATTATCTTGAAATAAAGAGAACATATTCTATATTCTACATATATTCTATATATTCTACATATATTCTATAAACAAAAATATAAGATTCTTTTTTAAGATTTTAGAAAATTCTGTCTCTTTTTACAATTTTTCTAATTTTTTTTTCATGTGGACTTTTTTATATTTGAAAACATGTATACAAACGTAACAGTTCTTAACAATTCTGCAAATTCGTTATTTTACGTGTAAAACGTTCTTTAATTTTGTACAAGCGACAGTAATAGTGTATGGTAAAAGTAGTGTTGCCGGACTGTCCTGTTTTACCGGCCATAATAATTACACTTTGCAGACCGAAATTTTTTTATTGGTTACATGAAATAAGAAATCCTTTTCCACGATTAAAGTATATACATCGACAAAGTGGGAATCTTGCGCTTTTACGTTAAAAACGAAGAAAATCTAAAGAATTACAGTTTTTTTACCGGCTTCTTGCGTCAGGTCGTAACAATATTTGCTTAATATAAAAGTTTTGCAGTTTGTATGTACAAAATAAGATAGGTTCCCACTCGGAAATGCATGAAAGAATATAAGTGAACGTTTGAAAATGTATTTAGAAGCCTAGTAAAAAACATGTTTTTTACTAGGCTTCTAAATACATTTTCAAACGTTCACTTATATTCTTTCATGCATTTCCGAGTGGGAACCTATCTTATTTTGTACATACAAACTGCCAAAACTTTTATATTAAGCAAATATTGTTACGACCTGACGCAAGAAGCCGGTAAAAAAACTGTAATTTTTTAATATAATCTATTGAAGTTTATATTTAAATCGGGCACGAACTTATGCAATCACCTGATATTTTACAGCAAAGAATGATTCGGACAATAGGAGGTATAACCCCACATAAACATGTACGAAACGCTATGCGTTTAACGATAGCTGATACGTTAGCTTACCAAATGACTTGGACTAATAAAAAAAATAAGATTGAAACTCAGAGCATGAAATTCACTAATCTCATTATTGGTATATGGTTCATTTCCTATTTCTTTTTCTGGAAATATGTCAAAATTAAAATAATTTTTTGTTTACACTCCATTTTTACAATGACAATTTTCTAAAATTATTTCAGTTTTATATTCTATTAAAACACACATTTCATTTGTGAAAATAAGAAAATTTTTTTTATAATTTTAATATAAGAAAAAATATAGTTTGACATATTTTTATTTATATATTAATATATTCCTTTACTATTTCTTTTTCATATTACTCTATCACGTACAGTTATAATGGCTAAGTTCCAAAATTCATTGGCGGTGCTAAAAATCTGTAGTTTACATTACACACACACACACACACACACGTGTACTATAGATTTTTAGCACCGACAGTGAATTTTGGAACACAACCAATGTTTATAGTAATTTACGAATATGTTTTATCGAGTTTGATAATTATAATATGATAAAAAGTTGTAAACATTTATTATCTGCCGAATTATTTTAACTATTATCAATCATAACTTAAAAATTATTCTGTCAAATCATATATAGTTTTTATCAACTTTTTTAAACATTTTAGACGTTCTCATATTATTCAACATTCTAATCTTCTTAGTCACTTTTGATCGTATTAATTGTACGTACATATATATGTTAGTTTCTTACTAATCTACTCATAATATCGTATATAAACGTTTCTTTATTTCAAAATGTTTTATATTTATATGTTATGTATGACTAAATCAATACATTTTTAGTAATTTGTTTGCCCCATTAGTAAAATGTTAGCAAAATAACAACAAATTAGTAGCAAAATTGATCACAGTTTGGCTGCAAGACCGGTATTATTTGTGTTCTCATTAAATCCGTGTTTTACAAGCACAAAAGTCTGCAAAGTACAGCTAAACATAACGTCGATGTCTGTTTAGCTGTACTCTGCGCTAATTCTCTTTTGTCTTTCTTTTGCAATAAGAAAGACAGAAATGAATAGTGCAAACGGTTTAATTATAAAAAAGAGACCCACATAATTTAATAAAATTTCTGCTAAAATTTTGTTCACGAACGAATTGTTAAAACATATTGAAATTTTTTTCAGGAACTCTTGTTACTGATCGGAATATTTCTATCGCCAATGTGCAGAAAGTATTAAAATCATGGTTGCAACATGCCGGCGATCGTATAAATCGAAGACAAAAAAAAGACCCAGATAGCACAAGATGTCCTCAGGATCATCCTGAATATGTCCAGGATGTCCTGGGATATGTCCAGAATATTTAATTGTGTTATTGTAAATATTTTATAAATATTTTATGAGTATATTTGACTTCATTAATTATGATGAAATACTTGAAGTAATTTCAGAATATTAAGAACTACAATAAAGTGTAAATCTTCTTTTAATATCCACCAGACTCAATATCTTAAAATCATCCCACACATATCCAGGATGTCTTAAGGCGTAACCCAGGATGTCTTAAGGCGTAACCCAGGATGTCCTGAGTACATCCCACAAAACTCCTCAAGATATCCTGGACACATTTTGGATGATTTTGGGATACTTTTTACTATCTGGATGAATGAATGAAAACAGCGCTTATATAAGTTTACAGAGCGTGAGTGCCTAAAATAAACATAGCCAGAGTGTATCACGGTAAATAAATTGATAATAAAATAAATGGATAAAGTTTGGATATTATATTTATTCTTATATGATCAATATTTAACTTTTCAAATTGCGTGGTAGCCATTAACAGACATCCGGGTACATGCGATATATGCGTGCAATGATACGACTTCCGGTCTCTTCCCGCATGGCTATACATGGAAAAAGCAGCAACGTGTAGAACAATCATTTTAATTTCAGGTAATCTCTCATTCTTATTCAATATTCACATAAATATTTCTAAAATTATTTTTGTATATATGTGTCTAATTTTCCATTGATATATTCCCAGACAGCACAAGGATGTCCTTAGGACGTCCAAAGGGCATCCAGGACATACATGTAGGATATCCTGAGGATATCCTATTTTAATCCTCGGATCTCCTCTGGATGTCCTGAGGAAGAGTAAATGATAGCCATACACAGTGTTATCTCTAAAATATAATCTATTGAAGTTTATATTTAAATCGGGCACGAACTTATGCAATCACCTGATATATATATATTATAATATTATTAGCGTTTTGCAGGCTTTATATACACTCATGATAAGAATTTGAATACGGGTATAGATAATGAATAACGCGCCGCATAGCGATAAGCGACTGAACTATTTTATAATACTTTGTAATAAGCTGCAGATTCTGTTCGGTTTTTGCTGCCAATTTGCCATCAGATTGCGCACTCTAGATCTTGCTCAGTTTTTGCTGACAATCTGATGTCAGTCATGTCAGCAAGCTTTGCTCGGTTTCTGCCGCCAATTTGCTGTCTAGTTATGTTAGCAAGCTTTGCTTGGTTCTTGCCGGCAATCTGCCAGCTTAATCGGTAATAACAACTTTTGCACCAAATTTGTAGCCTTTTTGCTGACAATAATTTGTAGCAAGCACTTGGCAATATCTGTTAGAACAGACGTGGCTGACTGGGTTAAAACATATGACGCATAAAATTATAAATAGAATTCTATCTTGAATCAGAAATTCATATGTTAACATATGTCAGATCTCTTTTAGACATCATAAATAAGAACTCTATATGTTAACATAATTTAGATATCTTAAAGACGTTCAATTTAAGAAATCTTTCAGACATCATTTTCGTGATATCTTTCTGTCTTCAAAAAACGGCGCATTAGATAACATTCTGGTATCTTTATATGATCTTTTAGGTTGCCATTACATGGAGCGCGGAAACGCGGATTAGCGTAACGCGGAACGAGAATGGAACCAATCGCGAGCGTAACAAAAACTGCAGAATGCTCGCGATTGGTTTCACTCTCGTTCCGCGTTACGCTAATCCGCGTTTCCGCGCTCCATGTAATGGCACCCTAAAAGATCATATAAAGATACCAGAATGTT
>NW_021848950.1:8857-14331 GCF_003651465.1 Formica exsecta | reverse complement strand
GCCTTTACATGGCAGCATTAAGCGTCGAGCGTCTGCGCAGAAAAATGCGCAGAATTTAAAAGAGATAGATTCTAGGCTGAAATTAGATTCTGCGCAATTTTCTACGCAGACGCTCGACGCTTAACGCTGCCATGTAAAGGTACCTTTACGCGTGGCAGAAATCGTCCCGCGTCACAAAGCTGAGTATACTTTGCGCATGCGCACTACAATTATAAAATAAACTTATTTTGCGCGTAATTAAAAGAATTATCAATTCACAAATGTAACATTGGTATATTTGTAAATCACAAACGATTTTCTGTTGATTACATCAAACACACTTTTATAACTATATTATAACGGTTACATAACTCATCAGTGTAACCGAATATAAAAAGTAATATTACAGAATTGTAACATGTAATACGCTCATTCCTTGTAATTTCTCACTCAAGGAAGCAACAATGTTATATAGCAGTTATACATTTAATTGTAACACCCAGAAAACAATATGTAATCAAAAAGATTTCTAAAAGATATCGCATTTCTGAACCTGATAACTTAAAAAGGCTTCTAAGGGTGCCATTACATGGAGCGCGGAAACGCGGATTAGCGTAACGCGGAACGAGAATGGAACCAATCGCGAGCGTAACAAAAACTGCAGAATGCTCGCGATTGGTTTCACTCTCGCTCCGCGTTACGCTAATCCGCGTTTCCGCGCTCCATGTAATGGCACCCTTAGAAGCCTTTTTAAGTTATCAGGTTCAGAAATGCGATATCTTTTTGAAATCTTTTTGATTACATATTGTTTTCTGGGTGTTACAATTAAATGTATAACTGCTATATAACATTGTTGCTTCCTTGAGTGAGAAATTACAAGGAATGAGCGTATTACATGTTACAATTCTGTAATATTACTTTTTATATTCGGTTACACTGATGAGTTATGTAACCGTTATAATATAGTTATAAAAGTGTGTTTGATGTAATCAACAGAAAATCGTTTGTGATTTACAAATATACCAATGTTACATTTGTGAATTGATAATTCTTTTAATTACGCGCAAAATAAGTTTATTTTATAATTGTAGTGCGCATGCGCAAAGTATACTCAGCTTTGTGACGCGGGACGATTTCTGCCACGCGTAAAGGTACCTTTACATGGCAGCGTTAAGCGTCGAGCGTCTGAGGTGCCTTTACATGGCAGCGTCAAGCGTTGAGCGTCTGCGTAGAAAATTGCGCAGAATCTAATTTCAGCCTAGAATCTATCTCTTTTAAATTCTGCGCATTTTTCTGCGCAGACGCTCGACGCTTAATGCTGCCATGTAAAGGCACCTTAAACGCGTCGACGCACTCTCTGCAAGCAGGAGCCCTGAGTATGCGCATGCGCACTACAATTATAAAGTAAATTTATTTTGCATATAAATAAAAAATTTATCGGTTCACAAACGTAACATTGCTATATTTGTAAATCACAAACGATTTCCTGTCGATTATGGGACGTTTTGTGCTGTCTGGGTAGTTATCACAAAATATGTTTATTACTAAAAAGTGTCGGCTGACATCATAACTAAGCTAAAATTGTTAATTACAAAAAATCTAATTTATCACAAACGTTAAAAACAGACTCACAATCAATTACAAACGATTTACAAACAAAATATACTCAGAAAAGTAAAAAATAATCATATTTAGTAATTTCTGCCAGCTAGCTTCATATAGGTCACGGCATCGTCATACGAAATACTCCAAACGACTCCAACCCCCCTCCCCCCTCCATCAGAGTGCATTAGTTCTTTTTGTTTTTCGAGGCAAATATGAACCAACAAACGTTTTAATTAGTTTTTCTGTGACCAACAAACGATTGCGCATCGATTGAACTAAGTTTGAAACAAAAATATCTTTCCGGCTAACTTCACACAAAATTTTGTTTTTGTATTTTCAAAAAAAATATTAACTAACAAATGTTGTAATTAGGCCAACAATCACCAACAAACGATTCGTAAAAAAAAAATTACAAAAGTGAATGTTGACCGGCTAACTTTATGAAGCTCCCATATAGCAGTTATATTCTGGTGTTATATTGCATAAATAAGAAAGTTATATAATTCCAACATAAATTAGGTATAACAACCGTTACATTATATGTTATTCCCATGTTATATAGCAGTTATATTCTGTTTGCTGGGATTATTATAATATAAAGATAATTAATAATATGCATAATATATCTAGCATTTTGCTATCTGGGTTATTAATATAAAGATAATTAACAATATATATAATAATATTAATATCATAAAGATGTTTTAATATTTTGATTTATATAGATATTTTTTCCAGTATTTTACAAATAATTTAAGATAATAAAAAACGCTTGCATAGATATATCATCATATATCGTATCATATTACAGTTTCGTACATAAAGATCACGCAAATTTTCAAACGCGTTTTTTTGCGAATGCTTGAGAGTTGGAGTGGGAGGGTAGGACTATAATATATACCTCAAGCTCGGCGAAATCGGAGGGGACATAACTTGGTGTTCCCCTTGTTAGAAATGTACCCTCTACAATATATGTAAAAATGAAAACGATCCGTGATATGTAAGTTAATCCGAACATTTACCTATTTTACTACTTGACTTCAGAAGTTCATCACGTTTTACTCGAAAGAACAATCACAACATATTGAATGTAATGTAGCGCAGCCTAATCAATTATTTGTTACATCATTCTTTCCGAATTCATCGGACACCTCTCTCCCTGACTTATGTGTTGAAAGCTTATGTATCCTCCAGTAATTTTTTATCTCTATATTTTCAATATCCAATAATTTTTACCTTTATATTTTATATAGCTTTTGCTTCTTAAGCTTCTACAGAGCAGCTTTTTTAATATTATTAATTTTATGTATATGTATATATAAGTAAATCAACGTTTCCAAATATTATCCAACCATACTACTTTTTCTAATAGCATTTTCGAATGTAACAGGTTTAATCACTCTGAGAGCGATTAATGACGTCATTGCATCGTCTCTGCCAATAAAAGACTTGAATTCATAGTAAAATATAGTAATTAATTGATCCGGGTTAGATTATCCTGTTCATTCGAAAACACTATAAATAAAAATCTATAATGTATCAGTAACGTCACAGTGTCATTAATATGCCCCTAAGCAATATGCTAACTATCAATTGCCAAAGGCACATTTTAAACATTCTAAATATTTATAAAGAGAGAGCATATCCAAAGCTTATATATAAAATGCAAAAGTATTTGATATTCATATTAAAGTATACAAAAAAAGTTTATTGATATGAAGATATGTTTTATGTGCATATACATATATGCTTCTGTTTGTGTAAAATAAATTTTATATATATGAATAACACTTCTATGCTTATTCAACTGAAAACGATCGTATTTTTAAATATTGCTTACAATTGATCAAAAAGTAAATATGTTATTGGTACAATTAAGCCGGTTTTTGTCCACGTTGTAGCAAACATAACTTTAACCAACCACCAGATTAGACCTAACAAAGCAGCTTGCAAACCCAAATGAGCGATCATCAATCTGCAACATAAATTTACACCTATATTGATAACTAATAAATGTTGATACTACTTAAGAAATATGTTCATATGACATTTGCTTACATTCTATCTTTAGAACGTGCTTTCGGCAAAGATTTCGGTGACTCATTATGAAGGTACACTCTGACACCTTGTATCAAATCCACAAAATAGTCTTTCCAGATTAATGGCTTAATGTCTAATGTAAATAATTTTTGATCATCTGGGGATAATGACTCATGCAGTTGCAACATACATGGATTATTAAATCTCCATTCTTGGAAAATAAATTTCTCAAGACGTCCTAATGATTTGCTAACATTTGTATGTAAACGAACAAGACTGAAAAAAATAGAGTAAGCATATTAATTTTAAAAAAATTTTATGACGGGATATATTTTATATCTCTTCCTCTATCTCAAAATAAAACTTACATTGGACGGCCTCCACATACTCGTGTGATTGTATCCAAAATATAGGCAGGAATAAAATGAACAAAAATAGCCGAAATTTTAAACAAGAAAAGCGACGGTAAAAATTTGAGATATGGATACCAAACAGCACTTCGTAATGGATACTTATGTAAATACTTGTTAATTTCTTTTTCAACATTCTGCCATTTGAAAGCATTGCACGTACTAGATGTACAGTGATATACCTTTAATCCCTTGTCGCTAAAATTACATTATTTCAGAAATAAATATTAACATTAAATAACATCATACTATATTTTCATAAAATAAAAATGTATTAAATTTTTGTATCTAGTATTTTGTATTTTTGTATCTTGAACTACCTGTCTCGATCGACACTATAAGCTGCGACAATAAGGCTGTTCACTACTATATCTACTGGAATGTAATCATAAACAAGATTTTCTGCAACTGGCAATCTTCTCACAATACCCTTACTGGCACCCATTATGAAACCCTGTGGTCCATTTTTCGATATTGTCCATCCTGGAATCGGCTCTTTCCATGCTCCTATTACTAAATGTATAAAATTAAGTTTATAATTTCAATATAAATAATAACACAATATATGTTGGATATATAAGCCTAAATTTACTCATTGAAGGGCGCACAATAGATGCTGAAAGTCCTGCATTTGCTACTTCATGTTCAGCCAGATGTTTAGTGAATGTATAAGGATTTGGATGACCATTTAATATCTCTGGTGTTTTTGCATCTAAGGTAGCAGCATCCAACGTATTAATCAGTTTCAGAACTGTATTTACATCTGCAGGTGCAGGATATACTATCTCATCTACATTATGCAACATTGAATTAACATATGCACTAGAAACATGCACCAGCACCTGGTAAATAATAAATATCAAATATAGAAGCTATAAAATATTCAGATAGATTTATTTAAGGAATGCGTAAACGCAAAGTTTGTTGTTATAAAATATCTCTTTATCTATTGTGAATATTGTTTTTTACCTTAAAGTTCTTAATCTCCTGGCAAAGTTCAACGACTCTACGAGTTCCTAACAAATTAATGTTTGTCGTATTCCTCAGATCGGCTTCAAAGTCTAATGTAGCAGCTGAATGAAAAACAATTTGTACTGTATTTATCAAAGTTGTTCGATCTTGTGAGGACAGTCCTAAATTTTCTTCACCAACATCTCCACCAACTGCGATCAGTTTCTTAAATAAATCAGTTTGCTTTTCCTCCCTCAATCTATTAAAAACCTATATACAGAAAAGAAAATTAAAATACATTAAAATATAAAAAATAAAGGTAATTATTCAGTTTAGCAGCCCCATCCCAAATATTGATAAAATTATGCTCATTCGACGAGTTTTTGTACAAAACAAAAGAATATAGAGATATTTATAATCAATATTTGAGGTGAGATTGCTAAACTGAATAATTAACAAAATAAAAACAAATGTACATATATATAAATA
>NW_021848950.1:0-8731 GCF_003651465.1 Formica exsecta | reverse complement strand
AGTATATAAAATAAAAATAAAAAAATATAATGAAAAGAACGTAAGTGCCACGTTCTCAATAATCTCGATATGCTACTTACCGAATTTTTCGTTAATTCCTCCAATCTTTCCGTAATCTCCTTTCCCTTCTTCGATCGAATTAGCAGATAAATATTCGTGACACCGTGGCAGCATCTCAGGAGTTTTTCTATCAAACAGATGCCAAGGAAACCGGTACCACCGGTAATAAATATACTCTTGCCATTGTAAAATTCCGTTACGTGCGATGCCATTGCTCTCTAATAGCTCCTAATTGCTCTCTTTCTCGCTGAATATAAATAATATTTTTGCTGGATAACGCTTATATTAGAATTATCGTGGATGCCTGCTAATGCCTCTAATACATCAAGTGTTTCGATCAGTTTCGATTGGACCAGATTGAACACGCGCGGACGAACGAAGGATAGAGACAGTTTGAGTTTGAGCCGAGGGTAGTGCCGCCAGTTGCCCCAGTTCATGAAACATATACTTCTCCCACCACATTAAATGAAAAACGTCTGACGATGAATATCATAGATTTAAATGTGTATGTGTATAGTAAACGAAGTTCATATAGTAGCGGCTAATCGCTGGGCGTCTTTCGTAAATGGCATTCATAAACGTCCGGTCAACGTTGCTAGAAAAAGCCTAGTTTTTTTAGACAAGCCGGGTTTTTCGTGCATGCGTAACGTAACGATGACGTTTACAGTTACGTATATGTGAAAGGGCATTTCAGTTTTAGCGGGATCTCGCAGAAGATAAGTTAAATAGCTATGTAAATAAATAAAGAAATAAATATAATTTGTGAATATTATTTTTTATTTTGTTTTTAATTAATTTTCAAAATTTTTTAAATAACTTTTGAAAAGAATTAAACGGGGGCCATACAGGACCTCGTTTCATTCGATTAACTACTTCATTGATACCACATTCAACGCGCATGCGCAAAAAAACCCTGCCCATCTAACGAATATTGCCTACTAGGAAGAACCGTACGATGTCAAATGGTGGGGATTCCATGATCCTACGATCCGGCAACACTGAATCGAGCAACACGACAACAGGAATACGACACGGAAATCTGTTATAGAGAGCAATTGCGCTCCACGAGATCTTATATTCCAAAATTTACTTCTTGGAATAGAGTAGCATTTGAGATTGACCAATCAGGACAAAGAAGTTTTTTGTTTTTTTCGTCCTGATTGTAATCGAGATCGAACGCTACTTTTAGCTCCAAGGAGTAATTTTAAAACGCAATCCTGCAATCGAGCTTGCGTTCGCGCGCACGATTACGCAGCGAATTTATGTATTCATTGTAAAATATGTAATGAAATAAAAAATAATACATATATACATATTAAAGTATTAAATTGGTATATTGAAGTATTTACTGTGATATAATTAATAGAGAGAGAGAGAGTAGTACCTATAAAATATCGATAAAAATGTTTTTTTACTCCGAGAGAATCTATATTAAAAGTATTTGGCCTAAGATAAATAATGAAGATAGACTTCTTAAGATACGTATATTAGCACAATATATTAGCAAGTTTATATTTTGCGTTGCGTAAGCGCACAGGAATCGTTTCCTTGAACAGCATTACAAAATAGAGAATGTATCGATGTCACATAGTCCAAAGTATACTTATTCAGACCACTGTTTTATTTTACACTTCTCGTAAGTATTTGCATACACAGCAATATCCTTTTTGCACACTTTCACAACGTTCGAAAGTGAAAATGCAGCGCAAATCGTTTTTTTTGCGTATGCAGTACATTTTTGATTAATGCTTTATATTATATATATACAGGGTTGGGAAAATTACTTTATAAAAGTAACTCGTTACCGTTACCGTTCTTTTTTCTAAAAAGTAACTCGTTACCGTTACTCATTACCAATTTTAAAAAGTAACTTGTTACCGTCATCGTTACTCAAAAAATAACGAGTCGTTACAATTTCCGTTAGTTTTTTTATATATAACAATAACTTTACATACAATTTTTTTTAATACAAGATCAAATTAAACACTAAAAATTTTTAAACATTGTCTTACAAAGAAACAAGATACCAAAATGAGTTTTCAGTAGTTTTCATGTAATGCTGCATTCCAACACTCTTATCAATATTTTCCTTTGTATGAAAATTATACCGAGTAAATTAAAAAAAAGTAACGATAAAAGTAACTGTTAAATTCGTTACTCGTTACCGAAAAATGTAACGAAGTTAATTTTTCCGTTACAAACAAAATTTGTAACGCCGTAAATAATTTGTAAATTGTTACCGTTACAGTTACCGAAAAAAGTAACTGTAACGGTAACGGCGTTACAAGTAACGCGTTACTTCTATATATATATATATATACAGGGTGCGGCATTTATAGTGACGCGGGCATATTTTCCGGAAACGAAGTGAGATATCAAAAAATGTTTCAGACAAAAGTTGCATGGTTTAATTATTTATAGATCTATTTGTGAGAAATTCAATGTTGGAAGAGTTAGTGTATTAAGAGCTGTAAAAAGAGTGTCAAAAGCAATTGCCAAATTGTATCCTCTATTTACATGGCCAGAAGGCAATAGAGCATAAGAAGTTATGATGAGATTTACTGCAGCTAGTACTTTTTCCGGAATAATAATAGCAATTAATGGCACATTAATATAAAAGCACCACATGTTTATCCTGAATCTTAATAGAAAAAGACATCATAGTCATCGACATATAGAATGGACTGCTGGCAGTGAAAGGAGTAATCGCACGAGTAGTGTAAGAGGCAAATAGTATAAGGTCATTTCCGTCTTTTTCTAATAAAGCCTGATTGGTTGACAAAAAATCAGCAGTACTGCTGATCCAATCAGACTTTATTAGAAAGAGATGGAAGTGATGTCATATTATCTGCCTCTCACTCTACTCATGCGATTACTCCTTCCACTGCCATCAGGAATCCATACTATATGTCAATAATCATAGTACAATTACAAGTAATTGAAATTATAATGTCTTTTTAAAATGTAGTTATATAATTAATCGTAATTTTTTATTTATTATTAACAGGCCGTTTGTGACCATGAACGACGATTTATCCACTGTCTTGCTGGACACGTTGATTCTGTCCATGATCAATGTGTATTTCGTTTGTCTGAAGTTCATAATTATTTAGAAGATCCAGGAAAGTTTCATAATAATAGCCATTTAGTAGGCGATGCAGCATATACTCTCTTCATGAACATTTAATGACACTATATCGGGATAATGGGCACCTAACAAATAAACAAAAAAATGACCATTTCTGCCATTCATTCGCTCGAACTGTTATTAAACGTGCATTTGGCTTACTACAAGGAAGATTTAGAAGCTTTATTGTTGTCAATACTCGATATGGAACGTGTAGATTTAATTCCCGAATTTATCATTGCATGTTGTGTTTTACACATCTATTTGTTGCACAATGACGATGATTTACCAATAGAAACAGATTTGGTAGAAAACAACGATAATGTATTAAAAAATCCAATCAGAAGAAATAATGCAGGTTACACAAAACGTGATGTAATTTGTGATAACGTACTTATGCGAAATATACAGGGTGTTCCCGGGTGGCAAGAGAGAGTCGCGAGAGAGTCGTAGTACGTTGTACATCGTGCGTTTGTTAAATATAGAGTTCAGTAAAAGTTAATTGTTGCCGTAATTTACGGACACTCCAACCAGCCACAGGGTTTCCTGCGCGTCATCCTGACAAAGACGCCATTATCCCGGTCTTACAGCATTAATACACACTTAGATTCTTACACTTACTTACATACACTTCCAATTTGCCCAATTGTAAATTGCTGCCCTTTGTTTCATGTCATCATATGAGACATATATAATTGACTAATCACAGTCGAGTGTTCTCCTCATACTTGACTGTGATTGGTCAATTTCTTAAGGCTTAGGGCTTAAAATCTCTATTGTAGATGCCGCTTAAATTGCTATTACGGCTATGTCTCATATGATGACATGAAACAAAGGGCAGCAATTTACAATTGGGCAGATTGAAAGTGTATGTAAGTAAGTGTAAGAATCTAAGTGTGTATTAATCCAACTTAATATTCTATATATATATACAGGGTGTCTCACAACCTCCATACAATATTTTAATAGCGTATTCTAGAGGCAAAATGGAGTCAAAAATCTTAATACAAAAATATCGTGGCTACAATAGTTTTTGAGTTATATATGATCAAAGTTCGCCAATAATATTGCGTAGAATTCGCGCTCTCAGGCTCGTAACTACATTTACACACGTACTGATTTGTCATCTGTTATTGCTAACAGATAAAATAAATAAATTGATTTTCACAAAACTTCTTAGTTTTACAAGGAATTCGACGAGTGCTCGTATCATTTTTATAAAAACAGAAATTTATGGAATTATTTGCCACGCGCGTGTTTATTGAGTGCAGAGATGATTGTGTAAAACTACAGTATACTTTATTGTAGAATTCTAAAATTTTAGAATTAACAAGTTTGCTTTTATATAAATAATCAATAACACAAAGTACTAGGGCGGATCAAATATAAACAAGACTTATTTAAAAATTATTTATTCGATTAATACACGTGAAAACTAACACAAAATTATTTTTCTACATAGCATCCAATGTTCACGCATTTTTATCACCGCATTGGCAGTTTTTTTATCCCTGCTTCATAAAAAGTAGCAGGACGAGTACGAAGTCAATTGCGCACGAAGTCTTCTACCTCATCGTCGTTGGAAAATCTTTCTCTCGCTAAGGCTTTTTTAAGAGGTCTAAACAAATCCATATGTGAGAACATCAAAAAGCACATCAAAAATGTGTCTCCTTCTGTTGCATGGCGATCTAAAAGCCTCTGAGAGATTTCGGCTCTTACGGCCTTCTGATCTGCATTCAAAATTTGAGACACCCATTGTGCAGTGACTTTTCGAAATCGTAACTCATTCTCAATGATTGTTTACACTTCCATAAGTATGCCATTATATAAATCCCTTTATTAATTTTACGAACAGTTATTCGTCGGTCTTCCACAAAGTCGCAAATTTGTTGAATGTTCTCAGGTATAATGCTCGTTCTTGGTCGACACGCATAAATCAAATTTGCATCTTCTTCGCGATCTTCACAAAAAAACTTATGCCATTTGCATACTTGAAACTTCGATAATGTGTTCTTACCGAACTGTACATGTAATCTGCACAAAATTTTAGCTAATTTAACATATTTGTGCATTAAAAATTTAATAATTATGTGTTGTGCAACCGAGACAGGCACATTCTGTTTACTCATCATGCTTATTATTAAAGAAATGATTGTAGACACAAACGCGCAGCTTAGAGCGGGTTTAGATACGTCTACTAACAGCCCAATATTGTCACAACGAGGATGTATCAGAGCTATCTTAAAATAGTACAATATTGATGAAAATTGGTGAGGTTGTTCTTTACGTCTTTCTAATATGCTAAAAAAAGATCACATTAATTCATTAAACCGTTAATGAGTTATTACGATTTTAATTTTCACTCATTTTTTTTGTGTAACAGGCTCAGCTTTTTGTTCTTTTATTACAGCGATAACTTTTTTTCTTAATTTTCCACATTTTTGTTGTGCAAGTTTTTTTTTATACATACGTTTAGTAACAATTTTGCCTTTCCAACGATAAGTTGTAATATTTTCTATGGCAATATGTCAACAACACAACCTCACTTTGTGCAACTTTTTTATTTTATAAAGCTAGATTCAGGGCATTTTCACCCTCATCTTCTTCTTCTTCTTTTTCTTTTTTCATGGCTGGTTGGGCATTAGTCGCCCATACACCATTACATTTTCACTCTCAAAAGTTTTGTCCACAGACTTGTATATAATATACTAGACTGCTAACACGGCTATATTTTATATAAGAACATATGAAGCCAGGGCAGTCATTTACAATTGGGCAGAATATCGATAAAAATTCAATATTCGATCGATCATGTCATTCAAACGTCATTCATTCATTTAAATGTCATTCATTCATTCAAACGTCATTTACTTATATATATATATACATATATGTATATTCTGCCCAATTGTAAATGGCTCGCTTCACCTGTCACATCGCTGTTAGCAGTCTAGTATATATATTATATAGAAGTCTATGGTTTTGTCATGTAAATAAGAAAATTCGCAAATATAGCTAAAATAATATCGGGAAAGTAAAAAAATATGTTTCTACAAGTAAATACGTAATTATACTATCATATTTTTTAAACGTATACGTTTAAAACATTTTAAAAAGTAAAAATAAACTAAAAATATCAAGTATATCTATAGTGCACATATAAAAATAAAAATGCCAATGACTTGTAGCATACTTGGCTGTTCAAGTAGATATTCTAAAGAAATATCAATTTTTTTTCAATAAGTACATATAACCTGTTTCTTTTATTTTTTTTAGAAACTAACTATTCGTAATTATACTATCATTTGTGTCATTCATATCTACCTTTACTATACGTAAGGCATAGATATTTAAGAATTTAGAATTTCGGGTACTTTTGTCTACGATTCTACGTATCTCCAATACATCCTTAAAGTATCCTGCTCTTATTCAAAAAGTCTCGTTTATATTTGATACTACGTATATAGAAATCTGTGGTGTGAATATCTTAATTATCATTGTTATATGTTATAAATCACGAAAATCGTGATAAAATCGTGAGATCAAATTATACATGTTTCGTCTTTTATTACATTATACTTTGTTTAAGATTTCTCAGCTAAACGCAAAAAAATAATTCTGATTGCAGTCAGAAACTTTCCATTTAATAGCGGAGAATTAACTTTCATGCTGAAACAATGGGGCAACAATTGCACGTGTCGTGTGGTTTTAAATGGAAAATGGTAGACGAACTGTGATTAAACTACAGACTTCTATCTTCTGCGTCGTGGATTAAGGTCGATTCAGACATATCCGTGCCGTATCCGTGCCGTATCCGTGACGTATCCGTTCCATCTGACGCACGTCCGTGCACTGATGAAAATAAGTTTCTATAATTTTATATTAGAGTATTCTTACACTTCTTAGTATCCGTATCAATATCCAGCCATCCGTACGTAGACAGTGATCTGCGCTGATATTTTCACTAAACGGACGGCACGGAATCATGACAGTACTGTGACATCTGAATGATTTCAAACAAAACACTTAAATGTAGAGGAGAAGATCCTCCGAGTATTCAAAGATTTTAAGCAGTTTAGCTACACATTTGGACGTGCAATTTAATTCTTTTCGTTGTAATTTGAAATGGATGATGAAAAATTGATAGAATATGTTTGTGATTATGAGGAGCTTTATAATTTAACACATTCACAATATTTGAACGGAAATTATAAAGATAAAAAGTGGGCTGAAATAGCAAAGAAATTGGAACAATCAGATATGTTAAATAATAACTAATTTTTTATTATTATTATTAATGATAGTACAAAATCGAAGTCGTACTGAACGAAAATCGACAGATACTGAACTGAAGTATATGAATATTTTGCATTGATGGGTATGGATACGAAACTGATGCAAAATGGATACGGTACGGATATGTCTGAATCGACCTTTAAACGACGCAGTAGCATCGTGACGGCAAATACATAAAAAGCAACCGGTTATGCAATTATATTCACAAAACATATTGTCGAGAGACGCTATTAGAAATAGCTTTTATCTGGAATTTTTCAAACATTCTTTTATAATTAAAATATTTTTAGAATTAAACCTATGTAAAATAAAAAATTCAACAATATCTATCTTATATAAAATGTTGATGTAAGTTTTTTGATCCATTCGATCAAAAAACTTACATCAACATTTTGATCCATTCGATCAAAAAACTTACATCAACATTTTATATAAGGTTGCTGAAATATTGAAATAAGGTTCCATTAATCTTATTCATACATACAGTATTATAAAGTAAGATTATATTGTAAGGTTAGTGGTATATACCAGTAATATGATTATTAAAATGTGTAAGTTTGTAATCTCCCTATATAATCTTATTGCAATGTTCGGTGCTGTGAGGGATAATTGGTTTGTATTTCGTAAAATCAAAAATATATTTTTTTATTGTTTTTACGCAAACGGATAAATGAATAAATAAAATATATCCAACAATTTCTAAACAAATTATTTCCTTTCTTAATTATTGCATGTAAATGTATATAATTTTTTATTAAAAATAAATATTTTTTTCGGTTTTATTGATAAATTCGAATTAAGTTTTATAATTGATATGTATTACATATAACCAATATGAGAAATTGCAAATATTTTTAACGCAGATATAAAAAGGATACAATTAAGCAAATATTTTATTTGTTCATTTATCTGTTTCCGTACATAAATAATTGTATTAAAAACAATTAATATATTTTCGATTTTACAAAATATATTTCTCAGTTGTATTTGTTACAATTAGTACACACATAAAAATAAGTAAATAATATAAATTCAACAATTTATAAATGATAGTTTAATTTTTAATTTTTGTGGAAAAAGCATCCATAATCCCTCACAGCACCGAACATTGCAGTAAGATTATAGGTTACAAACTTACACATTTTAATGAACATATTACTGGTATATACCACTAACCTTACGATAAAACCTTTTACTTTATAATATTGGGGCGTATCCCGTTTGGACACGGAACGATTGGACACCGCT
>NW_021848949.1:0-4977 GCF_003651465.1 Formica exsecta | reverse complement strand
CTCTCTCTCTCTCTCTCTCTCTCTCTCTCTCTCCCTCCTTCTCTCTTTATCTTTCTCTTTTATTCGTCTTTCGTTCTTCCTCTTTCTCTCTATATTAATTAAATATATTTAACTTTGTTTTCTTTAACTCTATTTTCTTTAACTGTCAAACTGTCAAAAGACATAAACTGTCAAACTGTCAAACGACACGAGTGAAGCAAGCGTAAATACAACAAGCTCGCCGCGCAACTCGACAACCAATCAGACACGCGGTAAAATGGCAACAATACGTGCGATACATATCGACTCAAAACGCACACTTCTCGGTACAAATGACTTTTTTTATAGAGGATCTCTAAAAAACGGAAGAATTAATTCAGGTTGAAAATTACTTAGTTTTGAAGTTTTTATCAAGTCTGGTATTTTAATAGTAATACCAGTACTTGAAATCAAAATATTATCTGTCTTTATTAAAGCTAATGTTTGAAGTCTATGTGCGGTAGCTAATGCTAAAAGTGTCGCAGTCTTTTCTGCTACTTCTTTGGCCTTAAATTGGTTCAAAGGATTAATATTTTCTAAATAGTTAAGTACCGGTGCAGTGTCCCAGATGCTAGAGTACTTGGGTTTTGTAGGTTTTTGTTTGAAAATCCCTTTAAAAAACCGTGATATTAGAACATCACTAGAGATATCACGTAAGGAGATAAGAGAGATAGCCGATCTTGTTGAATTTAGTGTACCATAGCTAGCGCCTTCTTTGAATCTTTTTGTTAAAAAACTTATAATCGCGGGCGTATCTGCTTGAAACATATTAATGCTGTTTACCGATGCAAAGTCCCACCATAATTTTAGATGAGCTTGATATTGTTTGAGTGTCGAAACTGTTATGGAGTTAATCATAATATCCACTGAGTCTTCATTGATTCCTTTCTTCAGGAACGCCATCCGGATAAGTTCCCTACCACCAATGAAAGTTTTGACGCCAGCGGGTGTGACCATCGTCTACAGAGAGATAATAATAAGTTATCGTGTGGATCAAAAATTATAGGTGGAGCAGATAAGAGTGAAGCAAAGAATGGATACCAAGGCTGAGCTGGCCAGAAAAGAACGACCACTGTGCCCTCAGCCTTATCTGCAACTATTTTTTGTAGTGTTCTCGCGATGAGAGCGAAAGGTGGAAACGCATAGAGTTTTTCGTTTTTCCATGTAACTGTAAAAGCATCTACCACCTCTGCATCCGGTTGCGGATATCTAGAGTAAAAACGCTTACATTTTCTGTTCGATCTAGAAGCAAATAGGTCTATTGTAAATGGACCCCATTCTTTATTTAATTTTTTAAAAGCTTCAGGAGCTAATTCCCACTCAGTATCTATATTAGTTACTCTAGAAGCCGCATCCGCCTCCACGTTTTGTTTTGAGGGAATATACGATGCAAAGATCCAAATTTTTCGGCTTTTGCACCACTGCCAGATCTTTTTGGCTAACTCACTAAGGTGAGGAAATTGAACACCTCCTGTTCTATTTATGTAAGATATTGCAGATGTATTATCCATTCTTAGCAGAATTTCGCAGTTATACAATGAAGGAGCAAAACATTTAAGTGCAAAGAAAGCCGCTAGTAATTCAAGGTAATTGATACTATAATGTTTCTCATGTCGATTCCAGAAACCTTGGCTACTAGATCCTTGACAGTGAGCTCCCCAGTCAGTTAATGAAGCATCTGAAGAAATTTCTAGGGCGAATTTAAGAATTCTAATAGGGTTGCACCCTGTCTGTGAGTTTTCTTTCCACCAGAGTAAGTCATCAGACATGGCTTTATTTATATAAATCTTTCCTTCATAATCATTGTCATTTAGGAGTAGTGCCAAGAATTTCTGTCTTTCTAAACGTTTACAGTAAATTGAGCCGTATGCTGTCGCCGGACATGCCGCTGTTAGCACCCCGAGTACTCTAGCCACCTCACGAATTTTATAGCAACTTCCTATCTTGAATTGATTAGTCAGATTTGCGATCTGCAGTTTTTTCTTTTCAGTTAACTCTAGTCTAAATTCAGCAGAATTAATTATGAAACCTAAATATTTACATTTTTGGCTTGAAGTTAATGAGCTCTTCGAATAGTTTATTGCAAAACCTAAATGTTCCAGCAGGTTTATTGCTTCATTTATATTAGTTAGACACCTATTAAAGGATTTATGTATAAAGAGAAAATCGTCAATGTAAATTAGAGATAAAATGCCCATTGTTCTCAATTTATGCATGACTGGTTTCATAATTTTTGTATAAATGTACGGACTTGTAGATAGTCCAAAGGGTAGACAAGTAAATTGGAACAGTTTGTTCTTGAATTTGAATCGTAAATATTTTCTGTGTTTATATGTATTGGAACAAGAAAATATGCGTCCTTTAAATCAAGGGAGCACATATATGCCCCCTGAGTTAATAAGCTTTTAACTGAACAAATGTCCTCCATTTTAAAATGACAGGTATCTATAAATTCGTTTAACTTTTTTAGGTTAATAATAAACCTGCTAGAACCATCAGATTCCGGAACCAGAAAATAAGAAGAGACAAACTGTCCTTCGCAATCTTCACATTCTTCAACTGCATTTTTGGACATTAAATTGTTGATCTCCAGAGCAATTTTTACCTGATCTGATTCTGACCAGACAAAATCCTTAGATGATTTGTCTTGGCGAGGAGTTTCTCTGAAAGGAATCTTATATCCTTTCAAGCAGTTAAAAATATATTTGTCAGTAGTGATCTCTTTCCAATGGTCGATGAAAAGTCTAAGACGACCTGCTTGGATTCTTACCTCCTTTACTTCTTCGTCGACGTCGATTGGCTTGACGTTCGACTCGAGGGTTTTGATGCACCTTGGCTTGTTCTTTGGCTCCGTGGCTTGAATTTGATTGTTGATCGTCTCGGATACGTCCCCACCTGCCTGTACCTGGCAGGTGGGTATTTCAAGTTTCCCTGATTTCGTGATTTATATGTCGATACTTTTGGTTTATCTTGGGCTCTGATTTTTGCACACGCCTTTCCGATTGCCTGAACTTCTTTAACCTGTTCGGCAAATTTGTTTCCATACAGCCATTCATCCGATGTAGTAGCCTCAATTGTGGGTTTAACGCCCTTATTTAGCAAAGGAGTGATAAAAGATTTTCTGGCCACAGATTGCTGATAAAAAACGTCAGACAATAACTTTCCAGCATCACAAAGATATTTTGTGAGCATTCCCTGATCAATGCCGTCATCGGGATCATCGAGAATTAATGAAACTGCAGCAGCCAGAGCTGATATTGCAGAATCTACACAGTTTTGTGTCTCAAGAAAATGATGGTCTCTTTTAATAGTAATCTCGGACAAAATTGGAACGATTTCCAAATTAACCTTGGGAGCCTCAGAATATAATTCTTGTTTCCTTGGATACTTTTGTAGGATAGCTTTCTTGTTTTCCTCCGGAAAACCTTCCTGCATCCATTTCTCCCATCTGCGTTTGAGCTCTGGATGGAACTTGATTGTCAATTCTTTATTTGCATTGGGATCGTCCCCCAATAAATCCAATATATCCTCGGGAATGACCGACTCATCAGTTATCTCATCAACAGATGAATTTTCTATGTGCTCAGATGGAATCTGCTCTACTGAGGAAACAGTTTGACTATCCAGGATTTCTTTGTTTTCAGTAATATCTGAAAAAGGAACACAGAAAAAAGGAAGATAGGAGGGTAAACATATTTTTGAATAAAAAAAATATGTCATTTATCGTGTGGCTTATTGCCAGTGGCATTCGTGTGAAATTGCCACTCCATTCGTTCTGTACATCCTGAAATTGTCGTTGTCGTGTGGACATGACATAAGTTTGACATTCGTTTGGAATTGTCTAACTTCATAACCAAGCTTCGTAAACAAAACTTGTAAGCTGTGAATGTATGTTCTTATTGAACTTCTTTCACAGATATTTTTTTTTTTTATGTTGTCGTATGGACATAGCGCTTTGGCGTTCGTGTGGAACTGCCGCGCTTTAATTAGGTTATAAATATGTTTCGTATGGAAACCTGCATAACTCTTGTTTAGACCTTCGTATGGAATGTCAAAATATGATGCAACTATGAAAGTTTCGTGTGGAAACTATCATAACTTGCACCTACCAGGGCGTTGGGTCAATTGACCGAGTATGCTAGTGAGGTTATTCAGCTGAGTCTGGAGGTTTTCCAGCTTTTCTTTCGTCTCGTCCCTACTTCTTCTACGATCCCTTGATCGAGATCGAGTACGCTTCCTTTTCCTCTCATGCGGCATTTCTATTAGTACCCTTGTTGTCGAAAATTCGGTTTTTAACTTGAGAGCTATACTCGAAACGTAATCAAAATTTTGCACAACAAAACAATATAACGACGGAAGGCGCGTAGACCCTCTACTGGGGCCCGGCGCACCAGTTTCAAATTCTATACTCTGAAATGTTGTGAGATTTGTGCAATGCGAAGCATTACTACCTGTTATCATCGAGAACGAGACGTGTAATATAATTATTATTTTTTAATTAATAATAAATTTTATTGCATTTATTTATCGCATTTTATTAATATTTTAATATATACGTATTATTTTATATTAAATAAGATTATATTATAAATATAGTTAATGTAGCATAATATAAATAATTTATTAATTATTCGGTTTGGTTGCAAATGAAATTCTATTCGCTCAATTTCTTTGTTACAAACAATAACTTGTATTCTATTTTGCTGTTTAATATTTTTAGGATATATATCTGTTTATGATGAAATAGGACCAAAAAGGTTATTTATTAAAAATGTCTTTATTTATTTATTATCTTTTTATAGAATTTATACCCTTTTATCAACTGTTTTATTAATATTTAATTAATTTTTTAGCTATTATTATTTATAATAAATTTTAATAATTTAAAAAATTTAACATAAACAAAATTAATCGTTTTATCTGTGGTTGGATCATATTTACAGTTATAATCTTTATATG
>NW_021848948.1:36003-38783 GCF_003651465.1 Formica exsecta | reverse complement strand
TTGCACGTGTTCGAGCACAATGTCTTTCGCGTCCTCGAGAAATTGTCGCAGTTCGATATAGTATGCGTTATTCACCGCACCGGTCAGTATACGGTTTTCAAACGCGGTATCGATCTCTCGCCAAACAAGCCTTTCCGCGTTATTCCCACCACTGTAATCACCACCGCTATGTATAAACTGTCTCTCTAATCGAGTCTTCGCACCCCCGAGTCGCGCGATTCTAGCTATCAAAGATTGTCGAACTCCGTTCGAGAGCCGCGGACGCTTGGCACTACTGCGTTCCTCGAGCTGTTTGATAAATTCTTCGCATCGCTGAGCCCACGCGAAATACTCGCCCAAGGTAGCGACTCGGTGCGATAGCTCTAACAGGTCGCGTTCGGTTTGTTCGGTGTTTTCCATGTTTTTTTATTATTATTTTTTTCATTTTGTGCAGATTATCACAAAATCTTCCTCTACCGAACACTTGACACACACAAAAAAATACAAGTACCCGCTGTACCTTTTTCAACCGATATACAGACCGCAAGGTTTCAAATCGCATACTGTGTTTTTGACACCCTTTGTTCTTCATTATTTATTTTTCATCTATCGCGTTATGGTACCGCGATGGTTCTGGGTCTAACGATACGCATCGCGGATCAAGACGGACGATTGCTCGATTTTCGAGGAGAAGAGGTCACCATCAGATTGCACGTACGACGGCGACAAAATTAGCGTGCGATACATGAGATGCTCGTGTTGAGCGGAGCGAAAGACGCGAGAGATAACGCGAGGCCAGGACAACAACGTCAACATTTGCTAATATCCAATTATCCGGTACCAAGAAAAAGAAACTCAACGCGTCGAACGTTGAATTTTTACAATCTTTGGGATTCGCGGTGCGAAAATCACTTAAGTGTGTGGGATGAGATGATATAAAACCAATAATGCATCAGGATCAATCGCGGTCTTCTTCTTCTTCTCGACGTGCTGATATAAAAAGAAAAATGTTATGTCCGTACCAACGTTCGTGGACCTACAAGGATTCTTCGTCGGGATGAAATTTGTCGTAAAGGAGGTGGCGGTGCTGAGAAAGGGGACCGTTCTGGCGCATTACATTTTTACATACCCCCTACCATGGAATCTCCTCACAAAATCCGACAAATCATGCGCTTCCTGGCTGATCGCGAATCACCACGGATTACGATGGGAAGACGGAAACGTGCCGCACGGCATGGCTAAACGCTTGATTACATCAGCCGTGCTTGGTACGGAAGAGGATGACGAGACGTCGACTCTCGTGTACGTCATTTATAAATAAAATCTGTAAACGTATTTAATGTTTTTTATTTCTTATTCTCCCCACTCCTTTCCTCGCGAGTCGTTTCTAAGAATTCTTTTTAACATTGACCGTTTCCCCTTCTCCTAAATGTTCAGAGCATTGATCTCCCACCACATCATACTTTTGAAAAATAAGCGTCACGTATATTCGGTTAATTTTTATACGATCAGTGTCGTGTCAACTGCTAGTACGAACGGTCCACTTCTCATAACCGAGAGACAAAATGTACTCCGCTGAAGGAAGCACCAGCAACGGTTGCAAACGCGTGAATTACTACGTTCCACGAGACGAAATTAAGCCGTGCAAGAAACCACGAGATGAAATTAAACCGTACAAGAAACCACTTGATTTGTAAGTATCACAAATGTTCCATTCATACATATATATATTTTTCATATCTGTTTTTTCCATGCTATTTTATATCTTTTGTATTTTTCAGATGCGATAAACCTCGTTGTATACCACGTATTTTGGTACGCAGATTTGCTTTGACGCGTACTGCTTATAAATACTTGGATATTGGAATCAGCGTTGGAATAACATCTTACGTGAAATTGCATCTCGGCGATAACCGAGGCAATCAAATCGTATTATCTATCGACACATGGGAATCGCTAATGATGAAACGTGCGGACGTTGAACGACTTGTGCAAACGCCCGATCATACACCAATATGGGTTAACGATTTAACAATTGAGATTGTTAAAATAAGTGATTCGAGTGTTGTCAAACTTACGTTGCGCGATTCTTGCTTGTACATGAAACCGTCAACTATATTTTTCTTATTCGAACTCGAACACTGTGTTAATCACGAATATTTGAAGCTGTGCGAGAATTTAGAAGCCGTAAATGAGAGTTTCGATCAATTTGTTCGGAGTTTGCAAAGTAATATGTTTGGCGCCGAGAGAGATTCTGCGGTCAAAATCTTGCGCGAAGTCTATGATAAAACATCTATCATAGATTGCGAACTATTAGCTTATGCTGTGGATGAACTTTTGTCTGAAACCTTGAGACGAGGTGATGTATGGTAATATAAATAAATGTGTTAAAAAATGAAAAAAAATGAACAAAATGATTATTTCGCTACCCTTCCTCGCATATAAGATAGATATGTAACTGCGGCGCGACCGGGTGGGAGAAAGATATCGCGAGGCGTTCGCGAGTAGGAAAAGGATAGCATTCTATGGTTGTGGGAGAAGAATAGCGCGAGGTGTTCGCGAGTAGGAAAAGGGTTCTATTTTGTTTATAATAAATTATAGCAGCCGGACATCGGCGCTAGCCTTATCATCTTTCTACGAAATTCAATAATGCCGCACGTGCAATAGTGCGAGACGATATTTGTTTATAATGTTTATAAATTCGAGCAGCCGGACATCGGCACTCGCCCTTTGTAATACACCGCGCTGTTTATGCTCCCGCGATAAGCTCCCCCGCCCGCGTGACGTCATTCCCCCGCGCC
>NW_021848948.1:32412-33428 GCF_003651465.1 Formica exsecta | reverse complement strand
CGCCCTTTGTAATACACCGCCCCTATTATGCTCCCACGATAAGCTCCCCCGCCCGCGTGACGTCATTCCCCCGCGCCACCAAAATCCCCCTCCGCCCGCGTGACGTCAAGCCCCCGCGCCCGCGCGAGACCCCCCATCCCTCACCACCCCTCAGAGGACCTGAGTTAGAACCGGCCCTATAACCCTACTATCTTTTGACCCTTATTCTTTTTAAAGAAAGTCTGCGGGCAAAGAGGGGCAAGCATCTCTCGAAAATTTTCGAATATTTTTGTCCCATTATGTGGACACACTATTAAAACCACACTACAAAAACACAACACTCGTTTTTTAAATTCAACGCGTTATAACGCGTTATAACAGTTGAGCGTACTTTTGCGGTAATCTCTTGTTACGCGTATGTACACAACACGCGCGACTGAGACTGAGTATCTGCCGCGCACTGATATGATCGCGTGTGCCTGCCTGCATGTGTGTGTGCATGGTACAGTCGACTTATTCCCCGATACATACATATATACTTACATACATGCATGCTACAAATATCGCGTAATAATAAAAACAAATGCGCATCTTTATAAACAAATATTCTCTAACCAAATAAAAAAATTATTTTCATATTGATTAAAATTAATTCGATACATAAAACCATTATTTATAAATATTTTACGACAAAAATTAAATTTCTAAATTTTTGCTTTGGAAAAAGTTTATTTTCTATAAATATAGGCAAGCTTATATAAATATGCAAATGTTTGGTAACATAAAAGGATAAAATATATCAAATTTTCTTTTCTCATTTATAAATTACTAAATATAACTATAAATAATAATAAATTGTCATAAAGATTATATGTATATACAGGATGTGTCGAAAGTCTGGATACACTCAAATATCTCGTAAACATTGCATTTTAGAGAAAAATATTTCAGACAAAAGTTGTAAGGCTTAAAAAGACACAATCAACGGTAATAGCTGTTTGACCTTGGATGGCGTTGCCAAGGTCAGATCAAGGTCA
>NW_021848948.1:22953-28849 GCF_003651465.1 Formica exsecta | reverse complement strand
CGCTTATGTACACAACACGCGCGACTGAGACTGAGTATCTGCCGCGCACTGATATGATCGCGTGTGCCTGCCTGCATGTGTGTGTGCATGGTACAGTCGACTTATTCCCCGATACATACATATATACTTACAAACATGCATGCTACAAATATCGCGTAATAATAATAAAAACAAATGCGCATCTTTATAAACAAATAATCTCTAACCACATAAAAAAAATATTTTCATATTGATTAAAATTATACAGAAAACCATTATTTATAAATATTTTACGACAAAAATTAAATTTCTAAATTTTTGCTTTGGAAAAAATTTATTTTAAAATTTTTGTTTTTTGCGCTTATTGATCCGAAAATAATTACAATGAATTAATGTCATTTTACCGATTAAAATGATACCAAACACGATATAAATCGGATAATTTTTAATCAATTATGTAATTAAAATTATGATTACTTATTTCATTAAATCGGGGCCTGTGTCCGATCGGGCCTGTGTCCGATCGGGCTTGTGTCCGATTGAAACCATATGTGTCCGATCGGAATTGTGTCCGATTGGGTCTGTGTCCGATCGAGCCTGTGTCCGATTGGGACTGTGTCCGATTGCAACAGTATGTGTCCGATCGGTACTGTGTCCAATCGGGTCTGTGTCCGATCGAGCCTGTGTCCGATTAGGTCTGTGTCCGATTGGGAAATATTGTCGTGTTCAATCGGTAATGTGCGCAATCGAGACTAACTCTCTTGGCATACGTTTGACAAAGATAGAAACAGTCGACGCTCGAGTGTCGATCAATTGCAATGTACTCTCTTATCGTATTTTGCTTATCGCATGCCACGTCGTCAAAGATAAAAACGGAAGCGCCTCGCTCGGTGGAATAACGTCACTATTATTGGAGAATGTAAAGTAACCAATTTCATCGATCGATAATAGCAAATTTTCCAAGTATCGATATTTCGGTTGTTGAAGTGATTTCGAGTATACGTACACATTTTCGAAACGTACACCGTGTGGACTTTCTATCAAACTTATCAACACGTTAGTCTTACCGCAATTCGAAGGACCGCAAATGATACCGCGTATAGTCGGCAGCATGTTTCCATGCTTGCGTATTTCTTTCTCGGACACTACTCGTGTTTTATCGTCAAAATTTATCACTTTGATTATCGTCGCTTGTCGCGCGAACCGCATGTTTGCTCTCGCGAATCTCAAATCAGATTTTGAAAAATGAGTCATCGGGGCCCTATTTATAGAGGTGCACCGAATCGAAACCGCTCAGTCTCAAAAATGTTTCTTCTTCTATCAGTTGACAGCGATATTCTCGAGCTTACCACCGAGCAGTTACAGATTATCCCCAAGATTGTTTTACTGCGAGACTTTGGTAGCTACGTGGAACAATTGTGGGACAAGCTTCCCGAACATATAAAAGCTGACTCAGAGGTTCAACAGTATCGTCGATGCACGCGACATTATAATTTGCCGTGCCAACAAACACATTTCGACGGACCAACACCGTTAATAAAAGATTGTGGCAAATGCCAACAAAAATTATAAAAGGTGGTGGTTTGTTAAATCGTGCGACAAACGCACTTCCTATCGAATTACATATTCCAGGCTATCAGTTTTGCGGACCGGGAACTCATTTAGATACACGATTAGCTAGAGGCGATCGGGGTATCAATCCATTGGATGCCGCGTGTCGCGAGCACGACATAGCTTATTCTGGAAGCAACGATCTCGGTCAACGACACGTTGCGGATAATATACTCGCCACGAAAGCGCGAACACGTATTACCGCGAGAGATTCGACTATTGGTGAAAAAGCAGCCGTTACAGCTGTTTGGGTGGCTATGAAAGCAAAGACAAAATTCGGTATGGGGATGAAAACAAAAAAATCATCGATGAAGAAAAAGACTGCGAAAAAACGAATACTTCCTATAGCGAAGCGCGGTGGTATCTTACCCATTTTACCATTATTGGGAGTTCTCGATTCGTTGGCTGGCGGAGCAGCGGGAATCGCGAAGGCGGTGAACAATAGCAAGGCGGCGCAACGTCAGCTCGAAGAAATGCAACGTCATAATCGCGCCATAGAAGGTCACGGACTTTATCTCGCTCCATACAAGCGCGGACGAGGGTTCTCAACAACGGCCAAGAAAAAAAAAACGTCAAAATAAAAATGCCTGCCGGTGTAACAACTAATGTACAATTGGAACAACTTGCAAGACGTATGCGTATACAATTTTTTAGAGGTGTTTTCATGCGCAATAATTTACCGATAAACGGTATACGGCGAAATGAGAGCGGTATCGTCAATTTGGATGACATCGATGGTTTCGGTACTCATTGGGTTGCATATGCAAAGAGGGGAGATCGTGTAGTATATTTCGATAGTTTTGGAAATCTTCGACCGCCCAAGGAATTAGTGCGATATTTTGGACAGAATGTTACAAATATAGAATACAATCACACGGCCTATCAAAATTATAATCAAAGTATTTGTGGACAATTGTGTCTTCGATTTCTTCAAACGGTCGATGATCGATACGAATTTAAAGCCTGACAATTCTCCGTCGCGACTCAGTATTCGTTTGACAGTTTTCCAGCATGTCACTCACGCTTACGTTGACCGGCAAGAGTAGCGTTCTTGCTGTAAGCTACTTTCCAGCTATAGATTTAAACGATGGCGATTACGAGCTTGGTTTAACGGAATTTGAAACTTATCATACGATATCGAAAGTGAATTCTTGTGGGATTTACTTGCACATTTCGGCCCGATTCCGTGGCTCACGCCTATTGCCCCCCACTCCTCGCTCGCGCGTTAGCAACGAGTCGCCAGATACCCGTAACTAAGGAGCGCGACGCTATGTCTCAGGAGCGTCCGCATGTAAGAATGCCTAAATGCCCTAGCCCTAAATATAATGATAAAACTTATTAAATCAATATATTAATTATATATTCCGTTTATATAATTTACATATTTTTGTGATACTTTATTCAAAGTTTTCTCTTAACCCGATTTACAATTATATCAATTTATAACGTCAAAATATATGTAATTTATTTTCGCGTACATTAAAATCTTATTATCAATAATGTCAAAAAATATACTCGTAATATATAATTATAATATAATATAGAACGATTGCAATATAATTATAATTGCGAGACAATAGATTTCCACATCACCCATGAGGTATTATTGTTAATGTGTTTTTTTTAAGTGGTTTCCCCAGTAGGCCTATTCCACTAAAGAAGAATAATCCGTTCGCGTACATATATATATGGAAAGAAAAAATTATATTAGAGATGAGAAAATAAAAGAAAAAAAAGAGAACAATCGCGTAAACATCAATTTGATTTTCTAAGCCGTTTATGTGAATTTACAAGGGATAAAATATCTACGGGAATATTAGATGAACTAGAGCGCATCAACGAAGATAATGATGTATCGCTCAAACAACGTTTATCTGTTTTCGTATATTTAAATTTTGAAAAACAACATTCACATAAATACGTAGAGCCGAACATAGAAAAAATTTGAAGACCAAATTTTATAAGTTCGGGATACTTTGATGAATCTAAAATCTTAAAGAATTCAACACCTTTTTCTATCCGCGGTTTAAGAGACAAATCATTTTGCAAATCGCAAAGTTCTGCCTGAAGTTCTACATTTTGTTCTTCAATCGGAACAAGAAGAGGATTCTCAAAAAGAATTAGATCTTTTCTAAGTAGTTCGAAATCATTAAACCGCGTATCAAACTGGGTTATTAAAGAATTAATTAAATGAAGTTGTTTTTTTAAATTACAATCTTTGCCGTATTCTTCAAAAAGAATTTGGCAAGATGGATAAAAGTGAAAACTATCTTTTTCTAAATGATTTTTGAATAATAGTAATTTTTTACGGAATGAGTCGATATGACTAACTAAGTCTGATATTGTTTGGTTGGCCTTTTGCAGCTTCAAATTTAAATTATTTAAATGGGAAGTTAAATCTGTAATAACAGCTTACTCAGAAAGAAAATCTAGGTCTTCGAAAAAGGATTTAAATTCATCATAATTTACAGTTACGCGTATCTGGCGACTCGTCGCTAAAGTACGAGCGGTGAGGGGGGGGGGCAATAGGCGTGAGCCACGGAATTGGGCCGAAATGTGCAAGTAAATCCCAGCACTGGTGTAGTATATTTCGATAGTTTTGGAAATCTTTGACTGCCCAAGGAATTAGTGCGATATTTTGGACAGAATGTTGCGAATATAGAATACAATCACACGGCCTATCAAAATTATAATCAAAGTATTTGTGGACAACTGTGTCTTCGATTTCTTCAAACGGTCGATGATGGATATGAATTTAAAGTCTGACAATTCACCGTCGCGACTCAGTATTCGTTCGACAGTTTTCCAACATGTCACTCACACTTACGTTGACCGGCAAGAGTAGCGCTTTTGCTGTAAGCTACTTTCCAGCTATAGATTTAAACGATGGCGATTACGAGCTTGGTTTAACGGACATTGAAACTTATCATACGATATCGAACGTGAATTTTTGGAATAATAAATTTTCTTTTGATAACGATGATAAGGAAATTACGGTTCCCGAGGGATCGTACGAATTACACGCTATAAACGAATATCTCCGACATGCAATTTTACGACATTGACGCGTAGTTAATTCCAACGATATTGTTGATAACGAAGAACACGATGAATATCCAATAATGCTTCGCGCTAATCATAATACGTTAAAAAGTATATATAGAATAAATTTTAGTAAACCGGGCAACGTTGGATGGTTGTTGGGATTCTCGTCGAATCGTATAAACGAGAATGGCTGGCCGATATACTTGACGATGATGCGAGAAAGGACGTTATTATTGAGACCTTGGATGCGGACTGTGAAGATATCACTTCGTTAAATAAGCTAGATGTTACCAATACTATGCGCTGTGAAAAACACTTAAAAAATTGCGCTTTACAAAATGTATTTAAAATATTCAATTGGTGGACGAATCATCATAAAGATTCACCCAAACATTATTTAGAATAAACTATTGTTAAAATATATTTTTATTCTCTTTTATTCTTCCCTTTTCCTCTTTCTTATCCCAGTAAGCGAGTATTAAATTTCAGTACGTGACGTTAGATAGCGGCGTCAGTCAATTAATTAAAATATAGATGTTACATTTCAGTACATGGGCATAGACTTTAAATATTTGAATGGCGTATAAATAATTGTTTTGTCGTTCAATAGTCGTTCGATAGCCGTTCGATAGCCGTTCAAAGCTGTTCGATAGCCGTTCAATAGCCGTTCGATAGCCGTTCGATAGCTGTTCAAAGCCATTCGATAGCCGTTCGATAGCCGTTCGAAGCCGTTCGATAGCTGTTCAAAGCCGTTCGATAGCCGTTTAAAAACCGTTCAATGGTCGTTCAATGACCGTTCAATAGCCGTTCGATAGCCGTTCAAAGCTGTTTTCATATTATAATAATCCATTATTCATATTAAAATACTCCATTCTTTTATTTAAAAGACTCTAGATAGTTGTCCGCCGAAACATGTTAACTTTTGCCTTCTTATCATGTGGAAGGTAAGCGTTTTTTGTAAGTGTTACATCTCCTACTCTAAAATGTTCGAGACAATATCTATCCCGTTATGTCCGTCACAAAGTGTCTGACAACGAGCGAAGTAGTTTAAAAAATGAAGGAAAGTGTCTAAGTGAACGTTAAAAAATGCCGTCACTAATTGAATTGGTTTTGTGCCGAGGCCAATTGAACGCGTCATAGTGGGCGAAGGACCTGGTGATGAGGCTGTTGAGAGCCCTGTTAAATCTGGTGGTTTTCCAAAGAGTGAGTAATATTTGTGTATATTTTATATTAAAATTATGTTTTATATTACATTAATTAT
>NW_021848948.1:5319-22873 GCF_003651465.1 Formica exsecta | reverse complement strand
GTAAATGAGAGTTTCGATCGACTTGTCGTTAATTTGCAAGGTAATATGTTTGGTGCCGAAAAAGATGATGCTATTAAAATCTTGCGCGACGTCTATGATAAAACATCTATCATAGATTGCAAACTATTAGCGTATGCTGTGGATGAACTTTTGTCTGAAACCTTGAGACGAGGTGATGTATTTTAACATAAATAAATGTGTTAAAATGAAAAAATGATTATGTATTTCTGTCGCTTCCCTTCCTTGCTCGCGCTATTCTTCTCCTACATGCGTGCATGCCTCGCGCTATCTCTCTCTTTCTCCCGCAAACGTCATCCTTTTCCCACGCCAATGCGGACGCTATCCTTCTCCTACACGCGTGCATGCTTCACGCTATCTCTCTCACACCGCCTTGCGAACGCCGTATCTCGCATCATCCACGTGCATGCATCGCGCTATCTCTCTCCCAAGTGAATGCGGACGCTATCCCTCTCTCACACATTGCGAACGCCTCGCGCCATCCTTTTCCAACGTGCATGCAAACGCTATCCTTGTCTTACGCTCATATGGACGCCACGCGCTATCCTTCTCCCACGCCCATAGAATATTATTAGCGCTATCCCTCTCCCACACATTGCGGACGCCTCGCGCTATCTCTCTCACACCTACTCGCATGCGTTCCCTCTTCCCCGCGGGTCCCTCGCCAACCGATTCCGCGCGGTCGCCCTTCCCCCTCTCCGCGGACCACTCGCCAACCGGTTTCGCCGCGGTCCCCCTCCCCCCGCGTGACGTCATACCCCCGCGCCGGTTTTCCCTCGCCCCTCACCCCCCCTCAGAGGACCTGGGTTAGAACCGGTTTTATACCTCTGCTGTTACTGAAAAAAAATAACTGTAACGGTAACGGCGTTACAAGTAACGCGTTACTTCCCAACTCTGGTTATGCGCTTATGCAAAAGTCTGTGCTCGGGCCCTTATGAAAAACAGGAGTGAGAATTTGGTGTTAAGCGAGCGGACGGAAATGACTATATATAAGTGGACGCTCAAGATGGCCGTTCAGAGACGAATTGCAGTATGACGGAGATATTGGAAGTACCTCAAAAAGCTGGCAATGCACCATGATGATTTGATGATGTTACAATTAACACTTATTAATAATATTTTTTTAGCCTAATACCCAGTGAGCAATATGTTATCAAAAGAAATTCATAAAGTACTCAAGTTTAAGAGTCGGACTTCCGAAAACACCATCAAAATGATAATATTATGATATCAATAAGTTCTCCAATGCGTCGATTTTAGAGGAAAGAAAGACATCATATAATTGACATCTAAAAGAATTCCACAATCTGACTTATTTTAAATATCGAAAAATGTCACCGTTAAGAACCGTTCTATTTGTAGTATTATATTTTTGGGCGAGCTTTTTAATTCATTGATTGATTAATTGCATGATGCGCAAGTACAGCAAAGTCCTGTATTTGTTACATTTGTGCATCATGCGATTGATCAATCGATGAATTAAAAAACGCCTTTTACATTTTTTGAAGGCATAACCCAACTTCTTAAATTGAATATAGAAATAACAAAAATATATATGAAAATATTAATCTATTTTATGCTCAAATACATATTTGATAATATTTATAGTTTAAGAAAGAAAGATTATCTTAAAAACGTTAATATTGAAGAAATTCTATCTCTTTGAAATTCAGTGCACGCGGTGACACGCAGTTCACACTAGAACACAGGGTCTCTAGTCTCTAGTTCACATGTACGTTGCTTGCGCATGTGTGCGGCTTTCGTAAAATATCTTAAATGGCTCGCTTGCTAGAGACTTTAGAGATCTCTATGAAGGAGATATCATAAAGAGCTCTTGTGATATCTTACAAAAAGATAACTTACTGATATCATTTCTAAGAAAATTTAATTAAGTCTTTAAAAAGTCCTCTTAAAGAGCTCATCCTCTCAATAATGCTCACTGGGTATTGACTCAACCTCTCACTTATTTAGAATCGGTGATCGTGCGCAAAATAAGTCCAGACTGGAATAAATAAGGCAACGAATGACTGTACGTGGTTCCGTGCCCCTTGCGTTCTCTCTCACTCGCATGTAGCATAGCGAAAGAGTACGCTATGCTACGTGCGAGCGAGAGAGAACGCAAGGGGCACGAAACAGAGTATATCCTTTTCTACGTGCATCTTTACTCCCACTCCTCAACACTCGGTCTAAATATACTATGTCTATGGTCCAACCTACTGTCAACTGCGTTGCCCCGCCTCTTCCGGTGCATGAGACCGCATGGAGTGCCTCACCCCGCGAGCTGAGGCAGCTCGTGCAGTTCATGCATTTTACGCGCGAAATAGAAATTTGAAGCTGGTCGCAAATCTGTGTATCTATCTGTCGTGTGTACTTTGAAGAAATGGCGGAAAATACTCTTCAAGTTCTTGTTGGCGAGAAAGAGGAGTTTTATACAATTATTGTATCGCATGAAGAAGATAAGCAAATATTGGGAGGAAGTAAGTTGGTTATTGAAGATTCTCTTAACTTAGGTTACGTTCCAAAACGTATTCACCGAGAAAAATTTTACTTGATAGCCAGGTTCGGGACCAATCAAAAATGCTCAAAAAAGTTTTGGAACGGCTATCGAGTAAAATTTTCCTCAGAAAGGACATTTTGAAACGTAACCTTAACTAATAAAAAAAAATTTTCTAAGAATATAGCTTAGCTTTTATATGTTTTATATGGTTTACAAATTTCTGTCCTTCATGTTTATTTATATATGTATATTGCATGAACTGCACGAAATCTGTTCCGTTACTAAAGGCGCATGGTTAGTGCATGAAGTGTGGTGAAAAAACGGAACGGCCCCTGCATTTCATGCCATGCGTCAGTACCTATGCGCTCTATGCATGAAACGGAACGCACCCCCCCATTGGAGGGAATGCGCGCACAACACTTGTGTGCGCATTCCCTCCAATGCGGGTGTTCTCTGTTCTCTGTTCTCTATTCCCTGTTCCTTATTCCTTTTATATTGTGCGGAGGCCTTTACTTATGTTAGCGGTGGGTGGGAGGTGGGAGGAACCAGAGCATTCGCTGTACATATCCTTTGTAGAACACTTCTCCCACCGCTTCTCCGCGCGCCTAGCAACCGCGTAAAGGTACAATTTCACGTGCCGCTAAAATGAGCGATTGAAGCGACAGATTTGTCGCCCGTAATCCAGCGGTTACGATTTTGTAGTTTGAACCATGGACGTAAGAAATATCTTAACGGAGCGCATTGCCGCGGGGTTGAAGACAAAGGGAAAAGGGATTCAAAGTTCTAATGTAACGGATATGAACAACCAAGATGGCGGAGCAGCCAATAATTACACGGATTTCGGTCTATGGTAACGTCCCCTAATATGTAGATACTGAGAATGTTCGAAGTATATCGCAAAAGTATATTGCATATATTCTCAGAACATTCGAAATACATACTATGACGTACTGAGCCCAGACAACATTATGTCGTCTTAAAAACGTCTTTAAGACGTTTTAAAATTACTAAGACGTCTTACGAAATCTTCAGAAAGACGTCTTTTAGATATCTTTAAAACGTCTTATGCGTCGATTTTCGACGTCTTTTAAGACATGTCCTAAAGATGTCTTTAAGACATATATTATAGACATCTTTAAAACTTACTTTTTTGACGTATTTAAGATATGTCCTAAAGATGTCATTAAGACATATCTTATAGACGTCTTTAAAACTAATTTTTTTGATGTATTTAAGACGTTTTATTGTCATGATTTTAAAATTATGAAGAGAAATTTTATAATAAAATATTCAATAAAATCAACAACTTTATTACAAAGAAGATTAATATAATATCATAATATATAATTATATTGTACCATGCTTCATTTTTTTAATACATAATTTATACGATCTCCTGCATGTCGCAACCATTCTTGTATTACTTTCTGCACCTGATATCGACTGCATTGCTCTGTACTGGCAATGTAATCTGAAATAATTACAAAATTATGTTTAAATTACAAATTTTTTATAATACTTTTAATATATTAAAAGTAAAAACTGTTGTTAAAAATTAAAAATTTAAATGTAACAATAATGTAATAATAATTGTTTATATAGATGATTTATTTATTTTTAATACTAAAATAAAAAAAAATTGAGATTTATTCAAAGAAAAAGCAATTAATAAATTTGTTGTTAATCATAAATAATCCACTTTTTAAACTTATTTTATGATCATATTTTTGATATTTTAATTACCTATAATAATACTGGCAAATCCAGTATTTTTTATAGCAGTTGAATTTTTCAGACCCGTCCACGACATTTTTTTTGCTATGTTATCATGAATTATAAATTTCATGATATTTCTAGTTTTATGTGCATATGTTTTGCCTCCAATTTTTGCAATTTTATTTTTCTGCAACAATAAAACAGAAAATATATAGTGATAAAATATAAACAGTGATATAAAATAGAGATATAAAATAGTGATATAAATAGTGATATAAAACAGTGATCAATTAATCCAGAGAGAACATTGAAAGCTCCTATACACATTAAAATGCGCCGTGAGGGTGCAAACCCATGCAGCGGAATAGCGTAATGCGAAACGATGAGAGCGGAACCAATTGCGAGCGTTCCGCAGAATCGTTCCGTTTTCGTTCAGTTTTTAGCGGACTAGCTTTTCACTTTTGGACTGCGTTTATACGTCACCCTTAATCGCCTTAATCGGGTTTAGGGCCAATTTCACCAAATCTGGTTAGATGAACCGATGATTAAAATTAGCAGGGTGGCCAACAGAAAATAGAGGTGAAGAGAAACCAAGCATTCATATAATTTCAGTCAATCACCCTGCTAATTTTAACCGTCGATTCATTTAACCGAACTTTGTGAAATTGACACTTAATAACATCCGTAAATCTAAAAGTGATCAATCACAGTCATTCCATTTTTTTTTAGGAATATCTCTGATTGGCCAGTTTTAAAACTACGAATGTTATTAAACCCGATTAATAATAACGTGTAAATGTAGTCTTGGATTGTTTTTTTATATATTTATATTTCTAATATATTTTGTCCTGGGTATCAATCATGTAACTTTTTTCCTATGGCGAAATCATGAATAGTGAAAAATTTTGCCATTAATTTCAATGATAATATTTTCCACTTTCACGTTTCCTCCTTAGGGAAAAAGTTACATGATCAACCTCCTGATTAGTCAATTAAACGTTACTTTACCCCACGGGTAGGATTTCTGAACGCAAGCTTACGTAATATGGAAATACATATTCTCAATGTCTATCTAAATGTATATGGTATATTCAGTGGTGATACACAATCAATACTCAGTACTGTTAAATATTTGCAGTGATTTGCAGTGAATAGTGGTATTAGAGTGCCAGAAGTGTACATATACAGCCCGTCGGACCGTTAACGATGTCGTTAGATATCATCGCGCAGTTATTATATGATACAAAAAACCTGGGCTCTGTTGGTATTTTCTGTAATATATTCTATTAGAAATGTAAATTCATTAAATTTTGTGTTTATTTATAGATAAAATATGAAGCATTAATATGTTAGCATTTTTACCATCTTTTAATCACATTGTTATTTATTGTTACAGGTATGAAAATCACTAATAGAGTATAGTAATGAATAGCAACAAAGATCAATTATACGTACCATCTCGATCCTTCGGAATATGGTTAACATTACTAGATTCTGGTATGTAAATAGAAGATGATGCCACATCATTAATACTTTTTGATAAGTGTTCTATAAAAAGTAGAAATATATATATAAAAAAAATTATTGTCTTAAAAAGTCATCTTAAAGATGTCTTTTGGTAATGTCTTAAAGACGTCTTAAAAAGTCATCTTAAAGACGTCTAGAAAACGTCTTTTTGGTAATATCTTAAAGACGTCATCTTTAAGACATCTTTAAGATGTTTGTAGGACACGCGTGTTGTCTGGGTATCCTGTGAACATTATACGTTTATGAGTTACGTTTACATTCATGCAAATATATTTATTTAGAAATCACTATTTCTATAAATATGTACAAATTTACCGATTGTAGTCCGTTTCTTCTGTAGACCGTGGGATTTCAACGCGAGCCACCTGATACTCATTTACCTGAGTATTTTCCTGTGCCGGCCATGTTTTTAAATGATTCTGAAACTGATATGTATTATTTGTATGATGATTGGCCAAATTAGAAGAATGTGTGGGCAATGTATGTATCAAGTATGATGTATCGGCGTGAATAGATGTATGTGGATGTGATGTGTGTGGATGTGGTGTTAAAGAAGTTACAGTGGATAAATAAGGTTCAATGTTTGTGGATGTATGTGGATGTGATGTTAAAGATGTTACAGTGGATGAATAAGATTCAATGTTTGTGGATGTGTGTGGATGTGATGTTAAAGATGTTACAGTGGATGAATAGAGTTCGATGTTTGTGGATGTGTGTACATATGTTAAAGGTGTTATAGTGGATGTACAAGCTGGAATATTTGTTTGTGGTTGCGTATGGGTAGGAATATGTGATTGTGTGTCTGTGTGTTCTTGTATGTAAATATTAGTATTAAAAGTATTAGGTGTACAACTTTGCTTCCGCTGTTTTCCTATAGATGGCTTTAGCGGTAAGTAGTGATCGAAATAAATAGATCATAGATATCATGCAATAAACTTGGGCATCTGTCAACATAACCCCATAGAAATATTAGTCGATTTGTATCTGCATCATAAAGTTATTCTCGATTGAAAATGTCAGTATACGAGCCAAATTCTGGTTGATCAGCACTTCCGGTCTTATGAAGAAGTAAGAAATTGGATCGATTCGTGGATCGCTTCAAAAGATGACCAGTTTTTTCAACGCGGGATTCGTACGCTGCCCGAAAGATGGGAGAAAGTAGTGGCCAGCGATGGACAATACTTTGAATCATAAATGTATAACCAGTTTTTTACAATAAAGCCTCGAATTTCGGAAAAAAAAACGGCGGAAGCAAAGTTGTACACCTAATATTCTCATCCAAATCCTCGGTAGAATTATCTGGATTATCCAAAATTCTTCTCAAATGACCAATATCCTTGTCGATGTCTCCAGTCGTGATGTTCTTTGATGGAATCTTTTTCCGTTTCGGTGATTCATCGGAGGAAGTGGTCTGATAGCGGGAAGGTTTCGCAACGGTGCGCTTCGGTCGGCTGTCCATGTGCTTGTAAAAAAATTATAGATATATCGATTATAAAACAATATACATAACGTAAAACAATATACATAGTATTTGATTAAAATACAAAAAATTAATAAATGTTAAGATATTAATAATATTAAATAAAATTTAAACTCAGAAACTGTTAAAAATATTCAATTTACACACAACTCTAAGTAAGCTATTAAGTAAATTATCCTGTTGTAAACATCCATATTATGTGTGTGTAATTAATGGAAATACATAGTATACATTATGTATCTCTCGAAAGCAGCAAAAGAAAACAACGACAAGGACAGAAGATTAATGCGAAAATGATTATAATGATATTGTACTTTTCAAACTAGCAAACATACATTTGGAAAGAGAAGAGAAACAGATTAAGAAAGTAAACAAGAGAATAAAATATCGTAAAGATTCATGCAGAAAAGAGAACCATTATCCTTTAATCCTTTACAAAGGCTTGTCAAAGATTTTCGCAAGGATATATCTTACGCTTTCTCGCTATGTGCAATAACAGCAACAACGTATCGAAGCGAATGATCTTCTTCATCACTGTCACTATCATCCATCGATGTAGAATTCCAGAAAGGCATTCTATAACATTTAGCATAACCTTCATCCAGATTAATATAAAAGATTTCACTGCTCAACGTGGAACATTTATATATTTGAAGAGCCAAAGATAATACACTAATGTCATAAAAATCTTCAACTTGTAAAAATTTTTTAACTGCCAAACAATACAAATTATTTTATAAAATAATCTTGCAGACGATGCAAATGAATCCATTATACAAGATACAGCAATTATCACGTACATCTATACTCAACAATCTTTCGTTAAATTTAATTTTACGATATTGATGACAATTACCATCATTATTATACAATGCGGATACACGAATGGGTGAATCAATGGCACGAGCATCGACTGTTCCGTGAATTTCAATCTCTTTCATTCTTTTGAAAAATTGTTGAAGAGGTAAACCCGGTTTTCTACAATATTTTCTGAAAATGGACATGTTATTTTCATAAGGAAATGCAGAAAACGAATCCAAACTGCCAAAATGTCTCACATCATCGATAAAATGAAGAAGCCCATGGACATTATAAGTATTGAAGGTTGGACCATAAAGAGTATCACTTCGATGAACAAATTTTTGTAGCGCAAGCTCTGCAAAATTCAGAAATTGTCTTGACGATGAATTGGAAACTAAGATTCTTATTGCCACATGTAAAAATAAAAAGTGCTTGTACAATCTCTCGTCTAATAAACCATATGTTACAACTGGTCCTGTATAAAGCAGAAATTCACGAAATTCTGTCGCTTTATATTTAGAACACATATTGAGAGATCTAGGGCGTCTTGCAAAATCTGACGGACAATATTCTTTAAGATTATTCAGTCTTGCAGACATAATAGAAATAGATCATCCTGATAATTTGGCAGACGTGAATATTTTCCACATACCCATGCAGACAAAATTTTTTTTATGACGCCCAAATACACCAGATGCATATACTCAAAAGGTGTTTGTGAAACTATCCCTATAGGAAGCAATGATAATGGGCTCTTACCCTCTTTATGATGATCTTCATCTATACATCTCACATATTCCTCATCGGTTCGAAGAGAATGATTTATACCATTGAAGACATAGCGACCTTCACAGCGTACACCAGAGACTTTACACTTGGAACAAGGATGCGAAGACACATGACTACGATGATTAAGAATAAAAGCTCGAGCTGTTGCGTCAGCTATAAAACATCTTAGTCGTATTGGCACTTTATTGCCATGAAAATTAATTCCTCCGTTAGACATGATTCTTGTAATATCTGCAATAAATTGTTTCAAGAAAGTATTAGGGTCGCATGGTTTTTGTGCACCTTTATAAACTTCCACTTACTATTGGCCTTGCCCGCTGTATGTTGACAATTCTACATTGAATGGGCCACAGTTGAATATTACCTGATTTATCTAAACTACATCCATCTGTATTGAAATCAAGTTCTAAATAATTAACAATAGATGCGAATGGAATATCTGAAAGATGTTGAATAATCCCTGCTTCAAGATCAAAATGGACATAATCTCCCGGTTCTACATCAGAAACGACAACACGTCTATGTGGTGTATCAAGAACCCAGCAAACCAATATGTAACTGTTACATATTGGTTACATAACCTAGGGAGTACATAAAAAGAACAATGTTATGTTTCAGGATTATATAGGCGAGATGTAAGTGTTATATAACATTGAAAGCACTTTAGAAGAACATAGTTATATTTCTTTGTTACGTATATAACTTATAATAGTTATTTAAAAAGATAATATAACACACACATAACTCGTGATACATAACATAAATATAACAATTGTAATCGTTTAGCAATATAACAAATGTTATATTACTAATACATATAGAATATATTATTACAGATATTCATTTATTAAATAATATATTTGCGATGTACCTTTAGTAACACGCAAGTTATTTTTTTCTCCTTATAAATTGGGATTATAGTTCATGCACTTACCGCTATGTAGCACGTTATTTACTATCTATACCCGTATTCAAGTTTCTGTCAAGCGTATATAAAGCCTGCAAAATGCGGCTAATAAAACATTGTAATTATTTCTATTAGTTCAATTTCTGATACGATTCCCATACAGGAGAATTCAGATATTGGATTGATTTTTGGAAAATCGGATAGATATAAATGTCCGATCTTCATTTATTTGGACGATTTCTGTCCAAATAAGTGAAAATAATTGTTCGTTATTATTTACTTAAGATATAAAATAGAAATTAACTTCCATATAAATAAAATCTTTAATTTTATAAATTAATTAAATTTACCTAAATACATATATATATTACATTTAATATATGTTATTATATATACATTCTGGATGGTCTTATTTTTGCATCAAAATTGTAAATAATTACATATTTTTTCTTAAAAACAATTATTTTTTTTATGCTAATTGATTTGTCTCATTATTCTGTATATAAAAGCGTTACGGTAAGATTATCGAAAACTAAATATTTTACGAGATATTTTATTTTTTATATCAAAATATGTCAGATTAAAATATAAAATAACTCAAAAAGTACTTAATAAAAAAATACTTTCTTGTAGTGTTTTGGAAAGCTCTCGACATAAGTTATAAGAATATGCAATGAAAAATAGGGGTTTCCATTTAAGAAATTGAAAGGGACCTTCATGTGACCTTCTAATGACTATCCAAGATCACATCAATGGCACCATCTTATGTCCCCCTTCGAACCAAACAACTTTTGTCTGAAACGTTTTTCCGTATCTTCCATATTTTTCGAGATATTTGACTGGCTCTTTTAAAATGGACCACACTGTATATATATACATATTCATTTAATATATGTTGTTATATATACATTCTGGATGGTCTTATTTTTGCATCAAACAAACAGCAAAAAATGACGTTTCGTAGATGTGACGACGTAATTTTCTCCTTTCCTTAGGAGTCTAATTGGTTATTTTGTGACTAAAATGTACCGTCATTATGACGTCCTTTTGCTACTTGGTATGTTATATTACATGATTTAGAGAAATATGTAAAATATATATATCTATGTTATGTTACAGTAACATATCATTTGAAATGTATCGAATATATAAATAATATATTCAAAGTTGCTGACATAGAGCCATATCAGAACGTAACATTTACCTGTACAGGTAATATTACATGTAACATTCATGACACTCGTGTAATATTACATATACGTCTATGTTATATGCTGTGGTTTGCTGGGAAGTGTTCTTATATCTTTGGGCAAGGTAAAAAAGCAGGGATGTGTTCGAAGAAGAGATAATATGCTATTACCTTGAATATACGTTAAATTATTATCTACGAAGCAAGACACTAAACGTTCGCGAAAAGATGGCTTAATGGAAGTATCGTTAATAGATGATACAACTGCATCATCTTCCAAAGTTGCATCGCGCTTATAATTACAATCATTTGTAAAAGAACTACATTCGGTAACTATTAACGGAATAGAAATATTTTGAACATCATGATTATTTTCATCGGCAATATTATATTTTGAACGATATTGTAAACGTTTTGGACCATATCGTAAACGGTTCTGTATTTCGAACATAACCCTACTTCGTTGTCTCACAGATAAATTGTACAACGATTTTCGCGAAATAGATGATTTTAATTCAATTCTTTCCATATTTACGTATCTCCTCGATGACATCGCTGCTGCAAACGATGTACGTAGCTACGAATCCTGCAGAATCTCAAACCACTATATTATATTCTTTGTTCACACTAATTACTGCCGCAACGGTTGAACTCAGAATGATCGAGAAATTCAAGAGAGCGGCCCGTGAAAAATACCGGTAAGGTTGCGACCGCTGTGTGACCAATCACGACCTTCGGCCCCGGTGCAACTTTCCTTCGCGATTATTATATGGGTTACATGAGAGGTGAATCGCGTAAATTCGACGTAATATATCGGCTGTAAAGCACCGCGTCTCGAAATTGTGAGCGCGTTTTGTGAGAGTTTCCTCGCGATTCTTGCATGAATTGCGTGCGTGTGTGTGTCGAATATTCAATTCTGCGTAATCTGTCCGTCCGAAATCGAAGCATGTCCGCGTTGTATTAATTGCCTGTTAATCTTAAGTTGCGTATTAATAATTTGGCGGTAATAGCGGGCGATAAGGTCGCCTTTGGCGAGGTGATATCGAGAATTGATTCGGACTTACGCCCAAATTATAGACGAACGTAATAATCAATTTCTTCGCAGTGCGAGGCGTAATTCAAGCCGAGCGGAGATTCCGGCCGATCTAACGGGTCGGTATCGGCGTACGCGATTAAGTTTATGTATTATTATACATATAAATATAAGTATAATATTTATTATATTAAGTTTATTAAGTATTTATTGATGGCTTTTTATTTTTAAACTAACACGCGTATTGTACATACATTTACATATAAAATAGTTTTACGCGCGTTTCAGATTGTATATGTATACTTATATGTTTAATGTGTGTTTTCTTTTTCGAACTTTTTTCATTTATGATTAAAAACCATGCATAACTTACTAAATGTACATATGTCATTTATCCACAACTTTTAGTCATTTTTTTTTACAGATACAAAATTTTTTTGCATTACAGATATGCGCAGAGATATTAAAAATAAACTTTATAACTTGTAAATCGTAATCTTTTGTAATTTATTCTTTTATAATATCTGTATGTGTAATCTTTTGAAATTTGTTACAAAAAATTAAACATTTTTTGTTCTAATAAAACAAGTATATATTACATACATTGTATACCTCATTTATTATCTTTTAGTAAGTGAAACGAGCAATGTAAATGAATGAAGCATTTAAATGCCGCTATTCCATTTAAATTATGATGACAGATTCTGCTCGATTTCTGCCGCCAATCTGTCATCAAACTGCGTTGCGCAGATCCTGCTCGGTTTCTGCCGCCAATCTGACATCAAACTGCGTTGCACAGATCCTGCTCAGTTTCTGCTGCCAATCTGCTATAATAATTCCGTGCAAATCCTGCTCGGTTTCTGCTATTGATCTGCTGTCAAATTATGCCAGCAGATTTTGTAACATTTCTGCTGCCATTCTGCTATCATTATCTGATATAACAGATTTTGTATACAATCTGCAGTCTTTCTGCTGACAAAAATTTGTAGCAGACGTTTGGCAAAATCTGTTCGAACAGACTTTGCTGACTGGGAAGATTAGTATAGGTAGCGTGCGTCTTTATTTTATTTCTCAAGAGTTAATTCCCGCAAGTCCTAACACCCCGTTCCCACCTGGCGCGTGGATCTTTTTTTCCGTTTTCCCGTTTTTGTCAACGACCATTCCGCATCTCCCGTTCGGCGAATTAGCTCCTGTTCGTCGCCGCAATTTACACCCGCGCGACGGAGAGAACGAGTCGGCGGCCGCGTTTATCGCTCAGCCGCGAGACGGTAGGAAAAGTCGTCGCAATATATATAATACAATTATATAAATCTTTTATTATAAAACATAATTATGTAACCTATAAACTTTGTCAAGTTATTATTATTAAGTTTATGTATTATTATACATATAAATATAAGTATAATATTTATTATATTAAGTTTATTAAGTATTTATTGATGGCTTTTTATTTTTAAACTAACACGCGTATTGTACATACATTTACATATAAAATAGTTTTACGCGCGTTTCAGATTGTATATGTATACTTATATGTTTAATGTGTGTTTTCTTTTTCGAACTTTTTTCATTTATGATTAAAAACCATGCATAACTTACTAAATGTACATATGTCATTTATCCACAACTTTTAGTCATTTTTTTTTACAGATACAAAATTTTTTTGCATTACAGATATGCGCAGAGATACTAAAAATAAACTTTATAACTTGTAAATCGTAATCTTTTGTAATTTATTCTTTTATAATATCTGTATGTGTAATCTTTTGAAATTTGTTACAAAAAATTAAACATTTTTTGTTCTAATAAAACAAGTATATATTACATACATTGTATACCTCATTTATTATCTTTTAGTAAGTGAAACGAGCAATGTAAATGAATGAAGCATTTAAATGCCGCATTTAAATTATGATGACAGATTCTGCTCGATTTCTGCCGCCAATCTGACATCAAACTGCGTTGCGCAATTCCTGCTCGGTTTCTGCCGTCAATCTGACATCAAACTGCATTGCACAGATCCTGCTCAGTTTCTGCTGCCAATCTGCTATAATAATTCCGTGCAAATCCTGCTCGGTTTCTGCTATTGATCTGCTGTCAAATTATGCCAGCAGATTTTGTAACATTTCTGCTGACATTCTGCTATCATTATCTGATATAACAGATTCTGTATACAATCTGCAGTCTTTCTGCTGACAAAAATTTGTAGCAGACGTTTGGCAAAATCTGTTCGTACAGACTTTGCTAACTGGGAACATATAGAGAATATATAAAGAACATATAAATAAAGTATCACCAGACAAGAACATATAGAGAATATATAAAGAACATATAAATAAAGTATCACCCGACAAGAACATATAAAGAATATATAAAGGACATACAAAGTATCACCCGACAAGAACATATAAAGAATATATAAAGAATATATAAATAAAGTATCACCCGACAAGAACATATAAAGAATATATAAAGAACATACAAAGTATCACCCGACAAGAACATATAGAGAATATATAAAGAACATATAAAGTATCACACAACTTATAAAATAAATATATATGATATATATATATAAGAATTATCAGCATTAAGATGAAGATTAAGAACAATTTTCGGATGTTGAATACTATGTATCACAAATAGTAGGGCGCGAAAAAACGAGGACCCGCAAATTTATTATTCGATATATCAGCCAATCATTAAAAAAAGTACATATGTATGTGTATGTAAAATATATATATATATATATATATATATAAACAAATAGTAAAATATTGCATAACACAAGTAGAATATAAAAGTTTAAATTATTACTTATGACATAAAATAATAGTTTTTCTATTACTCTTTTTTTTTGGTTTTCAAGTCTCTATTAATAAATTTTAATATGTAATATAATCTCATTCTAATAAATAGTTTTAACAAATAAATATTTGGAAAATCACAACAGGGATGAGAGAACTGAATAGTGGATAAAATTTGCATAAACTTTTGCATAACATTTGTTTGAGTAATAATATTAATATTTTCGAAAAATTTCGTATGCAATTCTGTGATATAATTAATAAATACTGCACTTGGTACATATAATCTGCCAAACATATTGTTGCGTCCGCGGATCGAAATCGATATTACTCGAACACGCGCGACACAACCGGCACTCGCGTACCACGATGTAAATAAAGAACGCTTATTAAAAAGAACAAGAGAAACTTTAATAACAACAAGAACACAGAACACAAAGCACAGAACAATAGTCTCGTAATCCGTCAAACCGTCCGCTTGGAATCGCATCCGTCGCGAGACTCTCAAGATGGCCGATCTCTTTTAAGATCGGCCATCCGCCGTTGTTTAACAACAACCCTTAGCAACGTGTTTGGAGATGATCTCTTAGAGACGGGAGCATAGACATAGTATATCTAGACCGAGTGTTGAGGAGTGGGGGCCAAGGTGCACGTAGAAAAGGACATACTCTGTTCCGTGCCCCTTTCGTTCTCTTTTACTCGCATGTAGCATAGCGAAAGAGTACGCTATGCTACGTGCGAGCGAGAGAGAACGCAAGGGGCATAAAACAGAGTATGTCCTTTTCTACGTGCATCTTTACTTCCACTCCTTAAATAAAGGCAAATGCTCGGTCTAGATATACTATGTCTATGGACGGGAGCAACTTCAGGATTAACTACCACAGACGACTCGCAGAGACGAAGTACACAGGGACGGGCGTAACACTGCCCCCCCCCCTCTCCTCAAGATTGTCGTCCCGACAATCAGTGATCGACGAGTCTATGTTGAATGGATTGACTATAGTCCTCTTCTTCCAAAGCGAAGACTCCAGGGTGCCACAATGACTCTTTGCTCTACCCTGAGCTGCTGCTGCAGCCCAGTAAGCAAAATGCGCGCAATATACCAGCAGATTGGCAACAGATTTCCTCAGCTCTTGCTAGCAATTTGGCATTTGTTATGTCCGCATTAGGCTAATGATCTGCTAGCAGAGCCTGCTCACAGAATATGAGAGCAGATTGGCAGCAGAAACCGAGCAGGATCTGCTAATATGATTTGATGTCAGATTGATGGCAGAAACCGAGCAGGATCTGCGCGCGTGCAAACTGACGGCAGATTGGTGCCGACAATCTGACGTCAAGTCACGTTAGCAGATCCTGCTCGAATTCTGCTACCAATTTGTCGTCAAATTGCACGCGCGCAGATCCTGCTCCGTTTTTGCTATCAATCTGCCATCAGATTGCGCACGCGCAGATCTTGCTCGGTTTTTGCAACCAATCTGACGTCAAGTCATGTTAGCAAATCTTGCTCGTTTTCTGCTATCAGATTCTGTGAGCATACTCTGCTTTGTTTTTGGCACCAATCTGTCGATTTAATCTGAAATAACAACTTCTGTACCAAATTTGTATCCTTTTTGCTAACAATAATTGATAGCAGGCATTTGGCATGATTTGCTTTCGACAGACTTGGCTATCTGGGAGGTTACTGAGCGTCATTACTTGGCCCCAATCACACGCTTTCCAGGAATTCACAGGATACCGTCATCGAACCCTCTTCATTCTCGTCAACTTCAGGGCACCAAATCAGTTTTTTCTCTACCTTGAGCTGCTGCCGCAAATTACCGAGCACCAATATTTAGGTCCCAATCGACTCCGATAAATCTTCTCACTGCTTAACTTGTCGGCATTCGCCCTAAGACCCGACGGGAAAACCATGGCTTAAAAACCGCGGGTGAGGCAATCTTCGAAAATAAGATTGTATATATGAACACTGATTCATTTCATCTACCTACACTAGGATTAATTGGGTAGCATCCTACGAAGCGATAGGTCTCCTATCCCATACCTACCCATAATCTGATAAATTAGCACATCCTAAGTATGTATTTGTCGATGTATCAAATACGTGACTAGGTGTTAGGCTCATTTCGTTCAAGACTAGCATACAATGTTTATCTAAACTACTTTTGTAACGACAGAGTCGTCACTGTAAATAATGTAAATAATGTAAATAATGTAAATACGTTGCAAATATAGATAGATATAACCACGCATGCCTCGCTTGCTCATCCCGCTATAACTATCCTACTTGCCCGTACGCTACGCACGCTATCTCGCTCGCACGCACGCCGCTCGTGCCATCTCGCTCGCACGTACGCCGCTCGTGCTATCTCGCTCGGATGTACACCACTTGTGCTATCTCGCTCGCACGTATGCCGCTCGTGCTATCTCGCTTGCCCCACGAAGAACCGACTCCCACCAGCGGACCGACAACATAGAGTGGGGGCGCCGGCCGGGTATATAAGCCCGGCCGGCCGAGACATCGGGCCCAGATCACATCCTGCGATCCGACTCCCGACACCGACATAACCAGCTACCTCTTGGGGCTAAGCCTTTTCTTAGCTCTGCCGGGTTTCTCTGGCTCTCGCTACCTTACGGGCCAAGGTTTTTCTTGGCCCTACCGAGTTTCTCCGGTTCCTCGTACCAGCCCGGGCTGAGGTTTTCTCAGCCCCGCCGGGTTTCTCCGGTTTCCGTTGCATGCGGAGCTCGACGTGACACTCGGGCCTGCCGGCAATACCCAGCCGCCTAGCCTAA
>NW_021848948.1:0-1685 GCF_003651465.1 Formica exsecta | reverse complement strand
GTACACTCACCGAGAAATTATAATCAACAATATTTTATTTTAATTTTTTATAATCATGTATACCATTTACTTTAAAAATGAATAAATTTATATTTTGTTAATTTAAAATCAAAATAACTCTTTATTAAACTCCCACTCATTCCTAGTCGAAAGACCGCACTTGGTCCCATCCCGCGTAAAAGAGATTAAATTCTCTTACCGAAAAGGGACCACCGAACGAACGTCTGAATAACCAGTGTAATAGCGACTCAGTCGTGTACCTGCTTTTCAGACCTGTCAGTTCGTTCGACCCGATTCCAAACGCCACGAGACGTTTAACTTCGGGATAATAAAAGATAGTTGTTGCGCCCTTCCGTCGACTCATCCTTCCTCGAGTCTGGACGTAACATATGTATTTGTCGATATATCAAATACGTGACTAGGTGTTAGGCTCATTTCGTCCAAGACTAGCATACAATGTTTATCTAAACTACTTTGAAATGTTGAAACTTTAATACTAAGAAAATAAATAATTTCATGTAAAATAACGCTATTAAACTTAATACTTTGCAATCTTGTATTTAATGTACGTAACGAAGATAGAGGAACATAGCGAATCACTTCATTATAACCCGAGCTACCGCATGCAAATTTCAATTTCAATGTTTTCTGTATTGTTTCATTGCACCATAATGGGACTTTTTGGAATTCACCGGATAAAAGTTTTATTTGGCTCTCATCTAAAACTTTTTTTATACCTGCTGAAAATGCAGTTGTGGAGTGTATCGTTCTCTGTAAACGTTTTATTATCCGCTTTGCACTTAAAATCTTTTTTGCATATGAGAGCTTCTGTTTCAATAAATGTTTATATGAATGTTCTGTTTTAATTAAACGATGCTGCATTTCTTCAAGTTTCTTTTTACTTTTTAAGCAGTTCGAACAAGAATTGAAAGTTTCTTCCGATTGTGAAAGCTTTTTATCTTTTAATAGTGTATCTTCAGTACTAATAATATCCATATTATCATTATTATAACATTCATTTTCTATTAATTCAATTTCATTACTTTCAAACTTTTCAGAATTTTTTGTGATTAGTTTATTTTTGTTTTGGATAGGTTCATTAAATACTCTATATTTTCAATATTCGCAACTATTGGTCCTTCTGAAACTCAAGAATACTTTCTATAAAATTACATTCAACAATAGGTATAAAATAATATTTTTTAGTTTCGAATTTCTTTGTTTATCACTATCACAACTATTTCTTTATATTTTTAATTACGATATATATATATATTATTTTTAATAAAGTTTAAAGCAAGAATTTACTTGTTTTATCGAATAAGGTAGGCACAGCATCTCTTTTTAATTTTAATATTCCATCTGTACGATTCTGTTCCCACATTTCAGGAGCAAAATGAATCTACAAATTATAAATTTTTTAGTAACGGGATGTGTACTGTTTAATAATTTTTCATGAATTATTGCTACCTGACATAATGCGGAATATTTTGTTCGAGTTTAGTTTGGACGATTTACAACCCAAATTGCACATCTCTGGGTATCTTTCATAGGAAAATAGTACATTTTATATCCTTTTTTCCAAGAATTTGCACAGCCTAAGGCATCACAACTCGGCATCGTTTTATTGCAATAAATTTATTTTATAGGAATTTATTTTTTGTATAAGTTTTAGGTTAATCTAG
>NW_021848947.1:0-1174 GCF_003651465.1 Formica exsecta | reverse complement strand
ATACGTATCATATATATACGTATGCACGCACATACACATTGTCTCTCAAGGCGTATTTGCACACTTAAGCGAATAATCATACATGAGCGCTGCAAACGCGCCTCGAGGGACAAAATCGCTTTGCGTGTATGCGTGCATACGTACGTACGTGAGAGTCTGAATCTTATGAAAATTAAAAGTGTCACATTCTGGTATTTGATAATCATACCTCAGGATTGACTGCACCAATCTTATTTAAACTGGTCGCAATCGAAAGCTTGCATCCACATTGTATAAGAAAAGTGCCGTTAGATTTTTCATTAACGGCTTGGTTCCTGAGGAATCTTAATCGAAAGTTTATTAGACGTAAAACTCCAGATAAGCTACTTGGTAGCGTCGCGGCCCCTGTACATAGGCAACCCGTTGACAAGCCGAAACGTTTTTTTTATATACTTGGCATCGCGACGCTACCGCGTCGCTTGATGTCCCTCGCGGCGTATTGCTTTCGGCCTTAAGGAGCCGAAAATATTCTATGTCCTCGCGGCGTGTTGCTTTCGCCGACGAGCAACGACGACGGCCCGTGTGGGGTTTCGTCTAACCGACAAAAAGATAGGGACAGTGGAAATCTCGTTAATCCATTCATGCGCGTCACTAATTAGATGACGAGGCATTTGGCCGCACCTTGCGAGGCTAAGCCCACCGGTAGGACGTCCCACATCACGCCAGTTAAACACCGCGAGCGGTGAACCGACGGTGTGCGACACAGATTCAACTACGAGCTTTTTAACCGCAACAACTTTAATATACGCTATTGGAGCTGGAATTACCGCGGCTGCTGGCACCAGACTTGCCCTCCAATGGATCCTCGTTAAAGGATTTAAAGTGTACTCATTCCGATTACGGGGCCTCGGATGAATCCCGTATCGTTATTTTTTGTCACTACCTTCCCGTGCCGGGAGTGCGTAATTTGCGCGCCTGCTGCCTTCCTTGGATGTGGTAGCCGTTTCTCAGGCTCCCTCTCCGGAATCGAACCCTAATTCCCCGGTACCCGTTACAACCATGGTACGCGCAGAACCTACCATCGACAGTTGATAAGGCAGACATTTGAAAGATGCGTCGCCGGTGCTAGGACCGTGTGATCAGCACAAAATTATTCAGAGTCACCAAAATAAACGGTGGACGTACGGCGAACCGC
>NW_021848946.1:0-897 GCF_003651465.1 Formica exsecta | reverse complement strand
GCATTATGTCCCGTTTTGGAACATAATTGGCAAATAATAGTTCTTCCTTGAATCACATTTACTGGTTGCCGCGATTGAGGATCGCGTAATCGTCATCTGTCAGCACTATGTCCTCGTTTTTTACAAATTTGACATATTAAAATTTCGGCTCCCAATCCCGTTTTGGTTGTCGCGATTGAGGATCGCGTAATCGACATCTGTCAGCACTATGTCCTCGTTTTTTACAAATTTGACATATTAAAATTTCGGTTCCCAATCCCGTTTTATTAAAATTTTGTAGGTGAGGTTGAGCGAGTTTTCGGCAATTATTTGCTATATGCCCGTCTTTAAAACAGATTTGACAAGTTTCCCGTCCCCGGTTTATGGTTTGCGCCATATTTTTGCCTGAGTCGGCTCTCTCTTCCCCTCGTAAATCTGTCATTGTTCGAAGCTCTCTTTCTATCCTTAAAGCATCGGTAACCGTATTCTGTACATCCAAATTCCTCGCAATCCTTTGTTCGATTTCGGGTTTTAATCCCCTTATAAAACATTTACACATATCTTTTTCTAATGATGCTTTAATTTGTTGATCGGGCAAGGCGTTTCCGGGTCCCTTATAACCCTCCAAAATTTGCTTTCCGAGCATTTTAACTCGATTTGCATAAGTGATTACATCCTCTCCATTTTTCTGATAGATGCAGCCTAATTCCCCTTGTAATTGGTAAACATTTTTAGAGGATCCGTAGACTTGTTTTAAATAAGACGTTAATTCAGATACATTATTGAAATTTCTGTCTTGTATGGTTCGACGTGCCTCACCAACGATTCTAGTTCTTATTATTTTAGTGAATTGCGATTCAGTCTCTCCCGGTCACATAGATTTAGCTTCTTCGCATCCTTCAATAAAATAGTTTAATG
>NW_021848945.1:0-15120 GCF_003651465.1 Formica exsecta | reverse complement strand
AGCGGGTCCCTCACCTATCGGTTAGGACGCGGTCCCCCTCCCCCCCTTTTAACATATTTATAATATATTATTTTTATCTATCCAAGAGTTGTGTGTAGCATCAAATCCCAGCCATTTCACATAAACTTTGTCACCCTTTTTGCGTATCACCTTCTCCACGAGATGTACGTCGGGATTAGCAACGCGTTGTAACTCGTATTCCTAAAATCCGCCGGCGATGGGATTTCCGCGCGAATCTTTGAGTATATAGGTCACGGGATTAGTTTTCTGCACTTTAACAATCTTAAACACTTCGGTCGACCAATTTGGCGTGTAACCTTTCTTAAAGATGGTCTTGACTTTACTCACGCGTACCGGATCGCCTACTTTGAATCTTGCCGGTGCCGCAATCTTTACGTTGCTGTATACCGTATTTAAAAGTTTATCGGCGATCACGAGGGTAACATCGATAGGTCTCATACCGATAATGCGATGTTTTCGCGCATTGTACTCTCCAACGAGCCGGGACAACGCGTCGAGCTGTTCAATACCCGTTCGATAGTCGTTCAATAGCCGTTCGATAGTGGTATACATATTATAATAATATATTATTCATATTCCTCGCCCATCGGTTAGGACGCGGTCCCCCTCCCCCTCTCTGCGGGTTCCTCGCCCATCGGTTAGGACGCGGTCCCCCTCCCCCTCTCTGCGGGTTCCTCGCCCATCGGTTAGGACGCGGTCCCCCTCCCCCTCTCCGCAGACCCCTCGCCCATCGGTTAGGACGCGATTCCCCCGCGTAACGTCATACCCCCCGCGCCGGTTTCCCCTCGCCCCTCACCCTCCCTCAGAGGACCATGGCTTAGAACCGGCCTATACAGGGTGAGTTTTTTAACTTGAAACTGTAAAATATCTCGGAAAGTAAGCTTTAGTGAATAAAATGTTTCAAACAAAAGTTTTAGGGTTCGGAGGGGGCCACATGATAAAAATATGGATTTGACCTTGAGTGAACGAATAATTGTTTAAAAAAATACATTATAAATGATTACATACTTTTTCTTAAAAACAATTTTTTTTTTTTTTATTAATTGATTTGTCTCATTATTCTGTACATAAAAGTGTTACGGTAAGATTATTGAAAACTAAATATTTTACGAGATATTTTATCTTTTATATCAAAATATGTCAGATTAAAATATAAAATAACTCAAAAAGTACTTAATGAAAAAATACTTTATTATAGTGTGTTGAAAAGCTATCGAGATGAGCTACAAGAATATGTAATAAAAAAAGTGGGGTTCCATTTAAGAAAACATCGATCACATTGATCTCACCTTGAAAAGGTCACTCAAGGTCAAATCCATATTTTTATCATGTGGCCCCTTCCGAACCCTACAACTTTTGTTTGAAACATTTTTGTCGATAAAGCTTACTTTCCGAAATATTTTACAGTTTCAAGTTAAAAAACTCACTCTGTATACCCTACTCGCGTTTCAATATTCACCGCCAGTACTGAAAATCTATAGTTTACGTCACGTACACTATAGATTTTCAGTACTGACAATGAATATCGACACGCAACCTTTGTTGGCAAGAGTCGAAAGAGTGATGATAAAAAAAGATGAAGGAGAGGACTAAGAGCGACGCGATTTCTGCAATTTCGCGAAAAAAATCTAAGGTTAATTATTAACATCCTTTTAAACAATGACTATACTCTTAATTTTGTTTTCATGACCATTCACAACAGGATTAAAATGCAAATTTTTAGAAATGAGGGTTCTCCCTCTTCCTCCAGTTCCTTTTCTCCTCATCCTTCTTTTTTATCGTTCCCTATGTAATGGACATCACAGAAAGATGGCTTCCTTTAACCAGAGGCATAAACAGACTCAATAAAATCCTCCGAATACATAAGGATCCTCTCCCACTTGAAAATCATAATAATGTGGTTTATAAGATTTTTTGTTAGTCTTGCGATGCTTCTTATATGGAACAAACCAGCAGACAATTATTAACAAGAATCAAAGAACATCGCCTATATTAATAGAGTTTCGTCCATCCACTCTGTAATTACTAACCACCGTCTTACAGGGCATAAATTTAATTGGAAAAATGGAATAAAGTTCCGAAAAGGATCTACCTCTGATTTCGATGAAACTGTAAAATGCTTCTTTTCATATTAAAATGAAAGCCTCTAAAGGGAATTTCGGACTCCTATAAGAAAATCATTTTTTAAGAGAAAATGATAAAAAATATAATAATTGTGGTAATCATTTACATTAGCAGACACTTCTCCGATAACCTTGACCTCCACATATGTTATAAGGGTGAGGTTGCTGATTAATATGCACTACGAGGGAAGGGAATTCCTCTCTCTCCCACACGTAAAACTCATAACTATTTGTATTTTTATAATCTCGATAAAAAATCACTATGTTATTATTAATCTTCACTATTACTAAAATTACTACATTTTTATGCGAAAAACTGCAAACCCATGCACAACCGTATAATTGTATATTTCGTTTTGTATCCAAAGTACAGAGCGATATGGAATGGACCTCGCTTCGCGCAGAAAGTTGCAAACCCATGTGTAATGTATAATTATAAACCTCATTTCGTGTGCAAAGCGCAGGGCGATATGGGATTTCGCTTCGCGCAGGACGTTGCAAACCCATATAAAATCGTATAACTCGGTAAACCTTTTGGGGATATTGTTATTTCCGGGACCTCTTAATTTGATAGGTATATTGGATACATTTTTTACCGAGAAAAAGAATGCCGCAAGCCGCAATGCTCTACGATCAATAATTATCGAGATATTGATTTTTAAAAGTCGTAATAAGTCAAAACTCTAGAGAAAGCCCCAATAACCCTGATCTTGATATATGTTGTCAAGATCATCGTCCTAAATGATCCTGACCTGAAAAAATGGTGTCACGATCCGTTCAAAAGTTATGAAGCATTAAAATTTCCGTTTTGTACAATACGAAAGCACGATACAATTTGGGTTATATAACGTAACCCAAACCAAATTTTAGTTTTAAATCAGAAATAGGTTTGGGTTAGGTTAGGTTAGGTTATATGTTCCGGAAATGGAGCCCACCCATAGGGCGGGGGGGGGGACGGGACCCACTGTGTCCGTGCATATACTTTACAACGCGAAGCGAGGTACGCCCCACAATTGTTGTGTGGATGGGAAAGTGTATATGCGTGGACATAGTGGGTTCCGCACCTCCTACGGGGGGAGGCTCCACTTCCGGAAGATATAATAGGGAAAGCGGAACCCACTGTGTCCACGCATATACTTTACAACGCAAAGCGAGGTCCACCCCATAATTGTTGTGTGAATGGGAAAGTATATACGTGGACGCAGTGTGTCCCTCCCCCTTTACGGGGAGGCTCCACTTCCGGAAGATATAACCTAATCCAAACCAATTTTTTAATGTAAATAATTACCAAATTTGGTATGAGTTACGTTGTATAACCCAAACCAAATTTTCGTTTCGAATCAAACTTTAACTGTAAATATCTCAGAAATTATAAGAGATTGCCGATTAAGCTATAAGAAAAAGTTACCCAGGGTCGTGTCCTTGACAATATATGTCAAGGTCAAGATCATTGGCGAGGTGTCCGTTAATGTAAATAATTACCGAAAGGTCTAATGTGTGCGTGGTGAGTCTGGTGCGAGCATCTGAACTATGCTAATTAATTATTTGTTTCATCGACAACTTATATTCTAAGCGTTCTAAGATCAAATTCATTTTTTCGCATTGCGTTTTATCTTTGTATTGATTTGCCTCGAATCGTTGTCATGTACTTACGTTTTTTTGTTAGTTCTTTTTAATTTTATTTGTCATCATTGAGAAGGATCCGAAATGGGTCGAAACGTATGAATAAACTTATAATATATTGTTAATGTACATTCTATGAAGTACAAACTTGTTTTTTACGTTCTAAGAATCGCGTCTGGACTCCAACTGGTCTTCCTTTGCATTTTTTTCTGATTTTATCAATAGAGTCCTGCTAATACATTTTAATTTTTATTGCGTTATTATAAATTAAACACCGGGAATTCTTATATTTTTTTAATCATATGTTCTTACAAGGAGAGGTCGCAGCTGACTCTTCACTGATTTTGATATCCCTTTGTGATGAATCTTCATTAAATATAGTTTAGCCCTGTGAGAGCTTTTCGTCCAATGCGCCTTCTAAGTAGTATCTTTTTATACTCGAAATTTGGAGAAATTTTAATGTAGGTTGTAAAGCATAAAGAAAGACACCTTATCGAACAGTGCCGAATGACGTAGGGAGTAAGCGCGAGAACAGTAATAGCGAGAACCCAATTCAAAACCTACGCTGTCATCATTTTTTTTTATTATTTTATATGCATATGTAATATGCATTATTTACTACATAGAAATAAATAGTTGGCATATATTAGATACGCATATATCTTCTTATATATTTGCCTACATAAAATTACTGTGAAATAAATGAAATATTTTTACAGAGGAATGTTAATACTTCTATTTTTAAAGATTTTTATATTTTTTAAAATTTTCTTGAATAATGTAATAATAATAATAATAAGAATAATAATAAATAACTATATTATTAAATTACAAGTAATAAAAGCTCCACAAGATAAAAAACAAACAAAGAGACAGGCAATGAAAGCCAGGCGTAGGTTATCGGGCGCAAAGAAATTAGTGTTAATTAGTATTAAAATTATAAATAGATATAAAAATAAAAATACTGTGAGCGTACGTTTCGGCTCGTTTTTGGGCTGTCTTCAGCGCAAGTTAAAAGTATAATTAAATTATCGCAATCGGACAAATTATAACATAATAAGGTCGCAAAGATTTTCGTTCATCAAAATGTGATTGTACTGCAAGTGCATTTATAAAGGTGCGTACTGACTTGAGCATTTTTGCGCACACGAATGCTCTAGTGAGGGCGTATCATCTTTGTTTCGCCGCACGCTCTGATCACGCACGAACGCAATCCGTCGTTTGTCGCTCATCAAAGAATTTATGTGCGAAACGATGCTCAATTTGGACGTGTATGCGAAACTGAAACGTCGTGCGCGCAAAAAAAGTTATGGAGTGGACGAATGAAATTGCTCTCCAATTAATAGATGAATACGAAAAGTTTCCCCTATTGTGGGATGCTAAACACGAGTTCCATTTTTCAAGAAATAAGAAGGTTGATGCTTGGGAGATAATAGCAAATAACTTGAAAATGGACGCAGTTATAGCAAAACAAAAAATGGCCAGTTTACTGGGATCCTTTCGTAGAGAAAAGGCAAAGGGTAAAAAAAGTATTGGAACAGGAAAAGGTATTTATTTTTTTATCAGTTCCAGTTAATTGCTATAAATATCTGATGAGAATAAAATCATAAATTAATTTTTTCCAGCTCGTAAAAGCATATATGTTTCAAAATGGTTTGCTTTTGAAAGAATGCATTATTTATTAGATAAGGATGAACCCCGAACTACAATTGATACAGAGAACGTAAGTACATAAGATAATTTTTAAGATAATTTTTAAGCACTTTCATCTTGCCAATCCAAGCATCCATTCGTAATGAAATATTCTTTAAATCCGTCTCGAATTTCTTTGGCGTTTAGTGTTGATCTTCGCGGGACGTTTCTAATTGGAATTAACGAAGTCATTTGTTTGTCTTGTCTCCAGTTACCTCCTACTAACACTCCATTTTGTTCTGAATCGAAGCTTGTAGGAGGAGTGTATATGGTTCGAGAAGTATTGCTCCTTCTTAAAAAATTATGAAGACAAATCACCGTCTCTATTACGATTAACTCCGCTTTTTCTGGTTCCAATAACATTGGTTTTCGTAATACTCTAAACACCGCTGAAAAAATTCCAAATACATTTTCAACTACCCTTCGTGCTCTGCTGAGTCGATAGTTAAAAATCCTTTCAGCCGATTCTTTACGATGTGTACCTGAGAATGGCTTCATCAAATTTTCGCCCAAAGCAAATGCCTCGTCACCAAGAAATACATATGGTATTTTCTTGCTTTTTTCTGGCAAATTCGATTCTATTGGCAAACCTAACCTATTTGTAACTAGTTTGTTCGATAATTTGCAATTTTTAAAAACTCCTCCGTCAGAAATTCTGCCCTGACATCCAATATCGGCGTATATAAAATTATAATGAGCGTCAACTACAGCAAAGAGGACAATGCTGAAAGCTGATTTATAATTAAAGTAATCGCTTCCACTGTGTATGGGTGATGAAAATATACAAGATCAGTCTCAAAATGAATCAACAGTAGTTGAAAATGAACTATTTACTCCTCCAGTGCCTTCAAGGCAAAAGAAGAAAAAAATCTGTGATAAGAAGAACGACGCAAAACTAGAAGAAGCATTTCAAATTCTTAAAGAATCGGCTACAATGAAAGAAATACCACCTGACAGTTGTGCCATATATTCACAACATGTAGCCAACAAACTGAGAAGCTATAGCAATAAGACGCGGGCACAAGTTGAGCATGCTATAAACAATATTTTGTTTGAAGCTGACATAGGAAGATACGATTCTAATTACTCTATTACTAATTATCCTCCCATACATTTTTTGGTGATCATCATACTACACCCAGTCCACTTTCGTCTCCAACATTTTCCAATTCGAGCACAACCAGTTCAATTTCCAACTGCCCTACACCTATGCCGAAATACAATATGCATCAAAATAACGACCTCCAACACTTGTGAATGTTTTTTTTTTAAATTAGCTTTTCTCTTAACTGATAATTTTAACAAATATAATTTTTGCTCTTCGTCTATTCTTAAATTAGCATCGGCGGATATTGAAGTGTAAACTTGAAAAAATAAATAAATATCTGTCAATATTCTTACTTTTATGTTTTTTTTCAAGACTTCGATAAGCGCTTGACAAACTTCAGGAACAATTGTGGATATTAATTGTTTTGAAACTTTGAACAGATACTGCATACTTGTGTATGGGTCTCCCGTTGCTAAAAAACGTAGTGTTATGGCTAATCTTTCTGTAACAGTGACAGCTTTTCTCATTGCAGTGTCCATTTTATTTATTTTTGGACCGATCGCATTCAATAAAAATTCGAAATCTTGCGATGACATGCGAACAAAATTGTGAAAATGTAAACTGTTTTCTTGCAGCTTTAAATCAGCTAGCAAGTTATGGCCACCATACATTTTCCTGTTGTTATATAGCTGTGTAATCCACCATCATGTTGAATTTTTTTTTGCAGACCTTTTCTGCACAATATTGTATATTACAATATATGCTGCAGCTGCTATGGTTATGTCTCTTCTCGACGACATTTCGCTATTTATTGATTTACGGCGAACGACTGGAGCACAGTTTTGTATGAACGAATAAAAATTTTTGATATCAAAAAAATTTACCCGTACGAACGTTCGTGCGGATAAATCGTTCGTGCGCGCAAAAATGCTCAAGTCAGTACGCACCTAAGATGTGCTGTATGCAGAAAATATTTATGTTTTTTATGTTTTTATAATTCATATCATCCGACTCAATGTATAAAATAAATGTAAACATTCTCATTCGATAATCCTAAGGCAGCTAGAGAATTCGAATGATAGTCTTTATGAAACGTGTGTGTATCCCAAAATTATTAGTTATTTATTAGTGAGAGACAGCATTTTTAACAATTTGTTTTCCTTCATATTTTCATAGTTCTTCGTATTTATTTATTTTTTTTATTCACTGATGTCATATTTATTTATTTTTTTGGTAAATATGCATATTAGGTTACACCTCACCGATGACTTTGTAACCTAACCCAAACCTATTTCTGATTTAAAACTAAAATTTGGTTTGGGTTAGGTTATATCTTCCGGAAGTGAAGCCCCCCCCGTAAGGGGGGCGGAACCCACTGTGTGCATGCGTATACTTTACAAAGCAAAGCGAAGTCCGCCCCACAATTGTTGTGTGGATGAGAAAGTATATGCGTGGACGCAGTGAGCTCCACTATAAAAAAACTAGACACAGGTTTGCGTTGAACCTCGCTTTGCGTGGAAAGTAAAAAAACCCAAAGAGCTTCATCTCTGGAAATGTAAAGAAACACTTTTTCCAGATCCTTTCCAGGTCTGATCTACGTAAATACAATGTAAACAACCTTTATTTTTAATAGAGAAGTCATTAAAATTGTGAAATCATAACTTTAAATATCTCAGAAACTATAAGAGACCGCCGGTTAAGTTATAAGGAAAAGTTACTCAGGGTCAAATTCTTGACAACATATGTCAAGGTCAAAGTCATCGGTGAGGTGTAACCTAATATGCATATTTACCAAAGAAATAAATAAATATAACATCAGTGTATAAAAAAATGGTAAATATGCATATTAGCGCCGACCTCACCGATTTCAATGACCTTGACATATGTTGTCAAGGACATGACTCTAAGTAACTTGCAAAAAATTTTAGCCGTCGCTCGTTGTTTATTACAAAGTTATTAACAATTGAAGATAGTTCTACTATCTTCTATTACTACGTAGAAACTACTACGAAGAGGTTCTACATGTGTTTACAACTTTCCACGCGAAGCGAGGTTCAACGCAAACCAATGTGTTTAGTTCTTTGATAGTGGAGCCCCCCCGTAGGGAGGGGCGGGGCGGAACATACTGCTTCTACGCATATACTTTTTAATGAGAAGTGAAATTCCACATGGGTTTATAACTTTTCACGCAAAGAGAGATTCAACTCATGTACAACCCATGTAGAATCTCACTTTGCTTTAAAAAGTGTATGCATGGACACAGTAGATTCCGCCCCCCCCCTACGGGGGGCACCAACAAAAAACTAGACATTTAGGTTCGTGTTGAACCTCGCTTCGCGTGGAAAATTGTAAACCCATGTGAAACCTTTCTTCGCATTAAAAAGTGTATGCATAGTTCCGCCCCTCTACGGGGGGGGCTCCACTTCCGGAAGAAATAACCTAACCCAAAACTATTTCTGATTTAAAACTAAAATTTGATTTGGGTTAAGTTATATCTTCCGGAGCTCCCTCGTAAGGGTTTAAAATCGTATCTCGCTTCGCGTGAAAAGTCATAAACTTAAATTGTTAATAACTTTGTAATAAACAATGAGCGACGGCTAAAATTTTTTGCAAGTTACTTAGAGTCATGTCTTTGACAACATATGTCAAGGTCATTGAAATCGGTGACGTCGGCGCTAATATGCATATTTACCAAAAAATAAAAAAATAAAAAAAGAATGTTGGCAGCGTAGGTTTTGAACCTGGGTTCTCGCTATTACTGTTTTCGCGTTTACTCCCTGCACCATAGGGCACTGTTCGATAAGGTGTCTTTCTTTATGCCTTACAACCTACATTAAAATTTCTCCAAATTTCAAGTATAAAAAAATACTACTTACAAGGCGTATTGGACAAAAAGCTCTTACAGGTCTTAACTATATTCAATGAAGATTCACCACAAAAAAGGAGATCAAAATCGATGAAGAGTCAGCTGCGACCTCTCCTTGTTAGTAATTTCTAAGATCCCGATTTGATAATGATGGGATATCCCTTTGTATAATATCCCTATATCATCCTTATCGGGGCCAGTAGTTTCATGTACTAGCTCTAACAATTTTTGATACGGATTATTTGTCCTGCTTTTATTTTTCTGTTTAAGAGACTATATTTTACGTAATTTAGTTCGACAGATTAAATCAAACACCCTGCATATATGTATAAATATTAAATAATCTATATATCAAGTATATTCTATGTATACATGCCAAACATGGATCCGTTTGTTCTCCTACCGAGGTGCAAGATGAATGTAGGAATATACCCATTAGCCCAGGCAATAAGTAGGCCTTACCTTGCAAAAGGTCAAGGAAAGTTTATACTTGGCATAGTTCTTAAGTTTGGCATATTAATTAATACTCTGAGTTGTTGACCTTGAAACATCGCCGCTCGCGCCGCCATATTGGAAAAATGGAGCGAAAAATCACTTTTTCGCGAATATCTCGTTTCCGGTACGAAATACGTGAAAAATAGTTATTATAAAAAATGTAGAGCATAAAATTCTTTAGATTTTATGTTGAAAACTTTTTTTCTCAGACCAATAGTTTCCGAGATACAATGCGAGAAAGTGGAGTATTTTCTCCAATTTGTCAGAATATTTCACTTTTCTCTGGAAATTTAAGTTGGTTATTAAATATTTTTTTGTTTTTTACTCTTTTCCGTACCACTGTGGAGGTAAAGTAAAAGGCGCGTTTTTTTTAATGTGGTTTCCCCAATAGGCCTAATCCACAATGCACTGTCTCAAGGAATAGAAGATCAGTGTTTTAGACTTTTCGATCTCCTAGATAGACCCGGTTGATCGGGATCGATTGATTCATCCTGAGAATTCTCCTCTTTTTCTTCGATCTCATCTGTCATTTCGATGATGAGAAATTGATTGATTTCAGGAGTTTCTTCGTCTTTATCATCAAAGTCTGAGAGTACTTCTGGGACGTTTTTACACGATACTCCATTACAAAAAACACATATAATAGAACACTTTAAACCCACCTTCCTACATCCGCATGCTCGATCATATCCTTTTTTACATTTACATGAAATGAATTTCAATAGTACTTCAGGAGCTGGGTCTTTCATAGTTGTTATTGGAGTAAGGCCAATTTTACTGCATTTCCATCCCCATTCTTCTGCATTTTTTGATCTGTCGTACCATAATTGAACTTAGTGGTAGGTCCGAAGCGAATGGTATTATGCGGCACCGCTTGTAGGGGGTAGGGACGCTAAGTTAAATTTACTTTTTGTAACAGATTTCGCGAAATATTGATTGCGGAGAGTGTCTAAAGCGATGTTATCACCAAAATCGCTGTAGAGTGCGGTCAAGAATTTTTCGTCAGCGGAGATGATGTCTTTACGATCTGCTGATTTTCATTCTTGAATACTTGGATAATTTCGTTTAATGACTCGTACTTTTTGATCAGTTTTAAAAACTTAATTTTTCCTTGATTGAAAATTGCAGGTGTGGTATCGCAACCACTGAATGCATGCAGGAATAAGATATTGTCCGCTACTATATCCCCATATTGTAAGCTTCGAGGAGAGTATATTTTTTCCACTATTTTTCCTTTGCCGGGTTTTCGAAAATAGACGATTTTATGATGTCTCGCCAGCGCTGTCAAAAGAACTAGAAAATCTATATCTTCCCCTACAACAAAAACAGAATCATGTGATGGAGACATATTGATCGCTGTGTTGATAATTAATGAATCAGCATCTTCCACGGCCTGCGACACTACTATGTTGGATTCATCGAATTTTTTATGTAGCATGGAAATCAAACGAAATTTACTAATTTCGTTAGATAAAAATTTTCTTGGGAAACTGTCGCAATCATCGACTCATCGAAATTTATTTCAACGCAATTTTGCTTTCTTGATCGTCGAAATCTTTCTACACTCTTGGTGCTCTTGTTTGCTGCGTCACTTGGATACCCGTCGAAAACAACGATAGCATTGGTGCCATAGTGCCTCTGTACATACTGAACGTAATTGGTGCAGATCGATGCAAAAGATTGATTTTGATGCCATACGACTCGATGAAGGAGATATCCCCCATCTAAGGCAGTGTTGCCGGCTGAAAAACTAGTTTCTACCTGCTCCGTCCTGCTGCATAAAGGACCTAAAAGAAACACTCTTTTTACTCTATCTTCACGGTGGTGCGGAAAAGAGTGAAAAACAAAAAAATATTTAATAACTAACTTAAATTTCCAGAGAAAAGTGAAATATTCTGACAAATTGGAGAAAATACTCCACTTTCTCGCATTGTATCTCGGAAACTATTGGTCTGAGAAAAAAAAGTTTTCAACATAAAATCTAGAGAATTTTATGCTCTACATTTTTTATAATAACTATTTTTCATGTATCTTGCACCGGAAACGAGATATTCGCGAGAAAGTGATTTTTCGCTCCATTTTTCCAGTATGGCGGCGCGAGCGGCAACGTTTCAAGGTCAACAACTCAGAGTATTAATTAGTATGCCAAACTTAAGAACTATGCCAAGTATAAACTTTCCTTGACCTTTTGCAAGGTAAGGCTCTTTTTATGTCTCTATTGCCTGGGCTACATGGCACCTCCAGCCGATTGCGATCGTTTAGCACTTATCAACATTGATTGTCATTTACCGAAATATACTACGCTGGATTGATAAAGAACAACACATGCATAATCACAAAGAACATTAAAAATAATATTGAATTAGAGATAACATTGAAATGATATTGAGTTAAAAAATATTGTGTTTACTTAAAATATTATACTTAATTTTGTGTATTTTTTTTCTTATTACATATACAATTATAAATTCACGAGTATATGTAAATATATAATTATTTATGTATTGTATAATGTTATGTTTACACATTTTTATGATTATACATGTATTTCTGTATCGTGTTCTTTATCGACCCAGCGCACTGATGACAAAATTGAGATGCAGAACGCTCTGCGCATTACATGTACACGATTCACGCTTGTGTGTATCCCCTCCATTACGGAGTCGTGTTGCTCGCGTCTCAATTCTGACATCACTGATCCCAGCGTAATATATATATGTCGGCGATCGATAATCAGTGTCAATAAGGTTGTACCAGTCTCCCACTGCCAGTTGGAAGCGCCATGTATACTCTTACGTTCACCCCGCATCCCAGTAGGGAAACGAAACGAATCCATGTCGGACATACGTATTCTCTATGTGCACATTTTATATCATCTATATATATTTTGTATATTTAAACAGTTCACTAAATTGGAATATGTCAGAAGAAAGTTAGATGAGTTCCGAGAATTGGTATCAGACACAGTCTATAATGCATGTATTGCCACATTTCTGCAAGCTGGATATATAGTGGATAACACAGAACAAACAATTTACGGAAAACTCGGTAATTTTAATTATAATATATCTCAAGAAATCGGATTCAGGATAATGTTAAAGACAGAAGTGATAAAACTTTAACTTTTCATAATTAATAATATTATAGAATTAATAATATATTTGCAATTATTAATCATTTTTATATATGTGTTTAATACAATAGAATCTCGAAATAGTACACCTCAAAATAAAAAATAGCATCTCTTTCATACGCGCTAAGCCACTCCCGAGTAGCGTGAATGGGGTTAACAATCCAAGCGCGAAGATGAGCGGGCGCAATATCTTTTCCCGGCGGTATACTTGAAACTACGTATTTGTGCGAGTCTCGCACGGCCGCTAGTCTTGAATTTAATGGAAGTAAAAGTAATTTCGATACAGTATATTAGAGCCCCGTATAGTCTATTTCGAGGCTTTACTCTATATATATAATATGTAGCTACACACACATATAGGCATATACAGAGTGTCAATCGCATCATCCGTCGTGTGCAAGTAAAGCAGAAAACTGAAGAGAAAAGTCCTTTACCATTTTGTGATTTTCGCAATAATTATTAAGAAATTAATTTTAAAAAATCGGCTAATGCGCGTGAGTATTAGCGAGCGACGAGAAAGGCCGATGCATTGATATGTGTTGCTATGACATGAGAATCCAGCATTATGTACCGCTCGTACGTACCATTGTCATTTGTAGAGCGCTCCTTCCAAAACTTCGTCGACCGCAAATTTTTGGGTTGCTTCTCCTCGCTGCACGCTTTCGCGTGAATTGGTCGATCTTTTATAATTCATTTATCAATAATTATTATGAAAATCGCAAAATGATAAAGGACTTTTCTCTTCGATTTCACTTGCTCTACCTGCACCCGAGTGATGCGATTGACTCCGGACAATCTCTATACATGTTTCGACTACCATACAATGCTTCAATAGCTTATTCTGGGAATAAAAAGAAATAAAAAATATTCATATACAAATGTCAATATCACATTAGTTTCTGAGTCATGAACTATCAAAGTTGGTAATAAGAAATGATAATACACAGAATAAAAAAAACGGAGTATGAGGCATTATCCAATCGCGTGATCTCTTAAATGTCGAACTCAATATTGAAATGTCTTCTACGACAAGCCATGCCTTCTAAAATCGACCATAATTTGTAGTTCAATGAATGAAGATCGGGACTACCAGAAGACCAATCACCGTTATGAACTCAGGTTTGAAGCCATTTTTGTGGCTTAATATCGTAAAAAAAGAATACATAACTCGGGAAATCTTCTTCTTCTTGTGTAGTGCCGAATTCTAGCATTCGCGACCCCTCTACATATGTCTACGGTGTGCGCCTTTTTATAGTGTGCCGCAAATATAAGATATATAGTTTAACGCCGGTTCTGAATGGCTTAGATTTGACAGGTTCTACTAGGCAAAATACTCTCGGTGGTTTACCATTGCCTTCCGAGAAGTGGCGACTGAATATATTCGATGTTTCAGGCTGGATTTGAACCCGAGCCCTTCGGCACACAGAGAAGACGCACAACTCTCTGCCACGATTGCACACAACTCGGGAAATATTAAATAAAAAAAGGTTTTGTTATAATTTTTTGAAAATCTCGATGTTTTGAAAGTCTGTGTAGGCTTAAGAAGTATGAAAGAAAAAGTGAACATTTTTACTTAAAACAATTTAAGTGATCTTGACATAACCTTAAAAAAAAATGATACAAAATTAAATTAAAGTTAGCCTTGGAAAGATGCAAGATCAAATTAAGGTCAAAATTATCAAGCGACGCGGTAGTGTCGCTACGCCAAGTACATAAAAAAAAATACTTACTGGCTTGTCAATAGTTTTGCCTATGTACAAGGGCTGCGGCGCTACCAAATAGCTTATCCGAAATTTTACGTCTAATAAACTTTCGATTAAAATACCTTGGGAATTAACGGTAAATATGCATATTAGGTTACACTTCACCGATGACTTTGATCTTGACATATGTTGTCAAGGACATAACCCTGAGTAACTTTTTCTTATAACTTAACCGACGGTCTCTTATAGTTTCTGAGATATTTAAAGTTAACATTTGGGTAATAATATAGAGACAGAGAGACAGTCCGCCCCACATTTGTTGCATGGATGAGAAAGTATATGCGTGGATGCAGTGGGTTCCTCCCCCTATCCGGGGGGGCTCCACTTCCGGAAGATATAACCTAACCCAAACCTAT
>NW_021848944.1:3841-6854 GCF_003651465.1 Formica exsecta | reverse complement strand
ACAGTTAGAGACATACACAAACAATTGTAATATTCGACACATACAAACGAATACAACAATATGGACAGCGCTGAGTTATACTCCACACGAGCAAACCAACTGATCGAAATAACGTGCGAAAACGACGCAACGCGAAAACTAGAAATAAAAAGAAGCGGACAAATCACATTAAAGGAAAAATGTAAATTAACGACGCAAGACGTCATAATACGAACAAAAAAGCCCGCGATAATAACAATCGTACAGACAAATCTACCAGATTACAATCTTACGATGATACATGACATACGAAACGAAAAAATACTGGACAAAATTAGACCGATAAAATTACGAAAAGTCATTAGAAACCCGACAGAATTAAGGGACCTAAAAATAAGAGAAAAAGTTCATATAAACATATGTCCGATATGACCTTGTTTTCAAATTATAGCTTGTTTTATTTTCCAATAGAGTTAAGATAGCATACTTGGATATCGATTTGCTGTTTATGTACAAGATTTAAAGGACTTAAGGTCTTGTTAATTTGTAAACATAAACGCGTATTATTTGTGTTGTAAGTGATACGGTTCATATCTTGTGTTCAGTGAAGGTAAGGTATTCGTATCGTACGTTAGTACTATTAACAATAGAAGAAAATTCAAGCAATACCCGGAATTTTTGAAAAAGTCAGACAATCTATGATGAGACGTGTTGAAGCCTGTATTCAAGTTAGAGGTAATCATTTTGAGCACTTCCTGTAATCGTAATTATCTTAATTCTGTTGAAAAATAAAACAAGCTATAACTTGAAAACACGGTCATATCGGACATATGTTTATATGGATCTTTTCTCTTATTTTTGTGTGTCCTGAATCTCTCATTGCAATACTTCCCACTTTTTAGGATACACCCTGTATAGTACGTATAACGATGACAAGCGCGTCTCGTATCGCGCCGAGGTTCGCACGCGATATTTTCTTATCTAATCATTTTCAATTTTCCATATTTACATGTCACGGGTCATCGCGACTACCCGGGTCGGAGATAAAGCGACGACCGCGTCTTGCACGACGCATCTTTAACGCACCTGACGCGATAACGCGATCTCCCGTCCCGATTTCGTCACCCCGTACCCCTCGCCATCTCGCCCCACTCGAGTTCCACCGCGACCCCGACCCCCTCAACCCCGCTTCCTCCCTCGCCGTACGTACACCCCCTGTTTTTCCCCCTGCCCGACCTCGGATATCTTTCTATTCCACTATTTTGATCACATTGCAGTTTTTAATATTAGAAATAATAATAAATGAATTTTGTAAAATAAATTTTTATGAATTGGCGCAATATTTTTATATCACTATTTTTGTAGAATGTGGAGGTTGCTTGGATGTGTTCGAAGATAGGATGTCGATTGAAAGGTAGAATGCACGTTCTATGTATCCACAATAAATATATTCTCCTGGTTAGATGTACAAGTGTTAAAATTTTTGTGTGGCCCTGAAAAGGGCCGATTGCGTCGCGTTAGCGACTCCTACGCGTGGCGAGATTTTCTCGCCACGAGATTTGTGGTGTGGTCTTAGTCCACTTCAAGGATCTGTGTTCGGACGAGACCCTGGGCTTCACTGGCGTGGAAGCAGCTCGTCGGGTGCGCGTGGAGGCTCTATGCTGGATCGCCTCTGTTTGCGTGGCCGTCGTTTTGGTCGTGGCCTCCCCGTCAGAATCGTAGGACTGCGTGGCCCGCTCCCGTGTCTGCGGCTGATGCTGTTGTGTTCCGCGATGCACCAGGCTGCGACGGTCCGTCTGCGTGGCTCGTTCCTGTCTGCCGCCTCTCTTAGCGCCGCTCCTGGACGGTGTTAGCGCTGGTGGTGTTAGAAGCGCTGGCACCGTTCCTGGATAGGAGGGTGACGTGTACCTCCTTAGCCGTATGTCTCAGGTAGCGAGCAGGCACCTTGGAGGTCGTGTGAAGGTGGTGGCCGGTATCTCCAGCGGCTCCAGTTTCCAGGGCAGTAGTGACCACTGCACTCGTCTATTTGCTCGTTCGCTCGTTTGCTGTGTGCTCTCCTGGTCCGCTCTCTGCCGTAGGTCGGCCCCTGGTGATCGGGGCGGCAGCGGTCGTGAAGGCGAACCTGTAGGGGCGCTGTTCAACAGCTTTTAGCCGCTCTAGGCGGATATCAAAAGAGTCGTGCTCACGTATCTATTGCTTGCGCTCTCGAAAGCGTGAGCAGACTGATCTGCCTTGTCGCTTCGCTATCTTATATACTGTTGTTGATGGTATTCTGATAGCGAGATTTCGGTTTGCCCAATTCGCCGTCTCGCGGTTAGGTATTTGACTACCTGAGCTGCTGTGCACGTGCTTATCGCGTGTTCTTCGTCCTGCGCGCGGCACGTGCTTCGCGCGTGCTCCTTGTTGTGCGCGCGGTATGTGATTAGCGCGTGGACCTTTATTTCCCGCGAGTATTTCGCGCGCCTTATATGGCATGCGCTTATACTTGGTGGTGGATTATCCGCCACATAGAATATTAAAACAACTATTTTGTAAAGCAGTTTTTTAGTTTGAATATGACAGTGTTTTTGTATTAAAATAACGCTATTTTGTATAAGAATTTTTCACAACAAATTGAAATAACACTATTTTGTATAAGAGTATTTTTATAGCGAAAGGCGCTTGTGCGCGTGCACTTGGCGCCTTTTTTCACTTTTTTTAAAAAAAGGTAATTTTTTAGCAATTATATCATTTTTTTTTATTGTGTGTTATATATTATCATATTTCTGCAATCAGATTAAATGAATACATCTATTATATTTCTGAATTATAAAAGCAACTCTTTCATTTCTTTGATTGATACTATACGCTTGTGCTATACTATAAATTACCTAACTAATCTGTCTCGTAAATATATAGAATACACACATCATAACTTATATAATTTATATTATATTATAACTTATATTGTAATTTAAATATAAATTAAAAAGTGATAGATGTTATGTTTTTTTTTTAAATATTTAAGATCTTAATCTTATTGATATGAAAAGGA
>NW_021848944.1:0-2934 GCF_003651465.1 Formica exsecta | reverse complement strand
GTCTATTGCAAACCAACATATTGTAACCAATCTTTGTCTCAATGCTAAACACAACAAAATTATCGATAATGTCAGTTAAATACTAAATTTTATTTGCCAAATATATATACCAAATAGCATTCTGACAAATGGAAAAATACCATGTAACAGATCTATTATATTCATTAACTATACTAAAACATGCTTCATCTATTTCAAGCGATGCATTAGCATTGAAACAAGAATTAATTACAATATGTTGGTTTGCAATAAACATTTTGCCACAGGCTTTGTCAAAATCTTATCAACAGCTTGGAAAATTCTTCTAGTTCCACTAAAAAATAAATGTATATTTTTAAATTATTTGAAAAAATAAATAGAAATTTAATCTTACAGACTGCGTTTCACCAATGTTATTTATACTTATCTGTAACTGTCTATGATGCATGACAAATAACTATATGACAAACTATATGACACTCCTTTGACAAATGCACTCAAATATGTATTCTTGATGTGTATATCTATATTAATTGATATGAATGTCTATATCGATAATTGCTCGCAGTTATCTATAGTGGCTTTTGACAGGTATAAGTTAAATTTTCCAGACTGCAACATTATATAGCGTAGCACTCTTTCATTTATAAAAAGGTGAAGCTGCAAAATTCTTTGTGATACTTGTGGATAGTTGAATCAGGTATAGGATACAAACACACATATATCTTATAATAAACATACTATAAAATACATATATCTCTTTCTTATCATAAATATAGAATATTTTTATATGTAATGCGATGTTTTGTTTTGTTTTTACACATAGCATAAATTACTTTCGCAATATTTTATTTTTCTCTATAAATAAGATATGAAAATATTCTATACATTTATGACAGGATGTTTATATTCTATTCTATATATTAAAAAAATTATTGTCACTAATTGACATCACATTTGCAAAAGCAAGTGTGTAAAAAAATTATTGTCACTAATTGACATCACATTTGCAAAAGCAAGTGTGTAAAAAAATTATTGTCACTAATTGACATCACATTTGCAAAAGCAAGTGTGTAAAAAAATTATTGTCACTAATTGACATCACATTTGCAAAAGCAAGTGTGTAAAAAAATTATTGTCACTAATTGACATCACATTTGCAAAAGCAAGTGTGTAAAAAAATTATTGTCACTAATTGACATCACATTTGCAAAAGCAAGTGTGTAAAAAAATTATTGTCACTAATTGACATCACATTTGCAAAAGCAAGTGTGTAAAAAAATTATTGTCACTAATTGACATCACATTTGCAAAAGCAAGTGTGTAAAAAAATTATTGTCACTAATTGACATCACATTTGCAAAAGCAAGTGTGCAAAAAATATTCTATAAATGACAGATACAATAGAGCATATTATATATTATAATGTGGTATGATATGGCTACAGGCGAAGATCCACGTTAAAAAAATCTTACGCGCCATTGGTGGTACCTCATATAGGTGGTGTGGAAAATCATCATTCAGTATCGTTTGACAACGACACAAACGTATAAATGTGGTCCGTATATACGTTTGTGTATTGTAATGATATTGTAAATATGTATGTGTAGAAACTAAAGTTAAATATTATTATATGACATATTTTTTAAATATTTAAAATTTCTTATAGTACTTCTCATTATTTTTAATCATTTGTCGGAAAATCGATATATTTCTTGTACAATCAAATGTATGATTTTTCCTTTTGTTGTTTCCACACGGATATTCCTTCTTTCAAATCATCGATTTAAAATGCATTTTTACGTGGATTAAAAACTTTAAGTAATTTATATACGTATCTTAATCATAAATATATTATATAATAGATATATAATAGATAATATATCTCATACGAAAAGGCTGAAAAAAACATTTAAGGCATAGCAAGAAGCGACAATCGAGAAGCGACCAAGCGACGTGTACCGCCCGGTTTTCGTGCCGGCTCGATAAGGAGGAGGGAGACAGAAAACAGTATGTCTGTCCTCTTCTGTTGTCCGAAGCCAGCCGAAGCGCCGAGCTCACACGTACGCGGTTTGCGCTTGTGTGCGTCATCCCCTCCACTACGGTTGCGTGTTGCTAGCGTGGCAATTCTGACATCACTGGTGGGGTCCGCCCCGGTACACCTCTACGGATCCGCCGCTCCAGTGGCGTGAACGCCTTTTGTAGGGCGCTAACACCAGCGCACAACCGGCCCTTTTCAGGGCCACCCCAAAAACCAAACACATATTAAAGACTTGTATATACCTCTCGACTGTATAGTAATCTTGGAAATATATTTTTGTACATAGTACTTGCGAGTGATCTTTGACGACATCCCTTCCATCAACATCTTCCCTTTACGTATTGTGGGGCGAAGGAAGTAAGCGCGCTTCCACACACACACACTATTGACCCCACACAAGTATACAAAATTATAGATGTAAGATAATATGCTACTATCAAAAAGCATACATATTGCTTTTACATTATGTAACATTTTACAGAAGAAAGTACAAGAAAAAATTTGGATTTTTGACAGTCATTTATGCTAATGTATTACATAAACAAGTGATAAATGCATTAATGAATTAATGACATGTAATAAAAAAACCAACTAAAAAGATCAAGTTGGTATTTATTTTTATGTAATATTTACTTGCTGAGAAATACTGGAATTCCATTCTATGGACGCTATTCCACTATTAGTATACACATTTCCTCTAATCTTTCCAATTTTTTCTCTGATAATAATAGTTAATATATCGTCATTTACATATTAATGTACAACATACTTATTGTTTTATATTGCATGAGTCTACGTATATGAGTAGATATAAGTAATATATGTATTTCCGTAAATCACATATATATGATTGCATCAGTAATAATATGAAACATCTCTAACTTATTTATTAACTTTTATTAACAATCATAAAA
>NW_021848943.1:0-934 GCF_003651465.1 Formica exsecta | reverse complement strand
GCAAACCCACGTTTTCCGGAAGATATTTGCATTTCCTTTCTAACCCCTTTGTCAAAAAAGGGGCACCATAATTGGTCTAATTGGCAGGTTTTTTTTGTTATCACATCCGAGCTTTCATCAGAATAATTTTAAATTGATTATTGAAATATTGTTAGACAACGGTTATCCCCTGAATTTTGTTTTCCGCGTTTTACATGAACGCCTAAAACTTCTGATTCATAGGATTAGTTATAATTCGGAAGGTTCGACACGGGAGGGAGAAACTGTTTCTTATTTCACGATTCCTTATGTTCCTGCGATATCCGAACAATTCAAAAGAATTACTAGGGATTTAAACGTTAGGTTGTCTTATCAGAGTCTTAATAAGTTGAACTCCTTTATAAAAGTACACAAAGACCCCTGCCTTCTGACTCTAATGCTTTGCTTTAATCAGCTCTTTCTCAATCTTTTCTGTTCTACTTTACTGTTTTATATTTTTATATTAAGAAATCGGTCGGGTTACGACACTTCTTAAAGCAATGTATTTGGTCCAATGTTTTTTTTATTGCAGGAAGCAATCTTCAAAATCATTCTCCGTGAGGCTGTTTAAAACACGCGTCAACTATTCCACCTCCGCTCGTGACCCCCAATGACGATCCTTCATGTCTTTCTTGATTTTGGAGAATAGAAAAAAAAACGGAGGAGGTCAAATCGGGCCCTCTTTGACTTTTTTCTATTCCCCAAAATCAAGAAAGATATAAAGAATCGTCATTAGGGGTCACAAGCGAAGGTGGAATGGATGACGCGTGCTCTAAACAGTCTCACGGAGAATGATTTTGAAGACTGCTTCCTGCAATGGAAAAAACGTTGGACCAAGTGCATTGCTTTAGGAGGGGACCTTTTTGAAAAAGACTGTGTATCAGATAACAAATCAGTGCAATGTTTTTTCCATTGC
>NW_021848942.1:0-461 GCF_003651465.1 Formica exsecta | reverse complement strand
ATATATATTTTTTATAATTTTTTCATCGATAATATTCTTGACGAGAGGATACTTGAAATTGTTAAAATATGCAAATTATATATATAAAGAATATAAGGAGCATGAAGAGGTAAATATACATGTACTCATACACATTAACAAGGTTACCCTTACGAAAAATACATCGAAATTTTCAGTGTTGATCGTCAAATTGGGTGTTAATTGAGTGTTTATCATCAATTTTGGTATCATTTCGGGTGTCACTCTCAGATAGTTGGCTATGACCTTCATTTTGGGTGTCATTTTTGGTGTTACTCTCAAATAATTGAGTGTCAGTTGGATATGACCGTCAATCTAGGCGTAATTTTTTTTTAGTTTTACCTTCAATGGTTCAGTGTCGGTTGGATGTGACTGTCAACAACATACCCAGTCAGCCCCGTCTGTTCTAACAGATATTGCCAAGTGCTTGCTACAAATTATTG
>NW_021848941.1:0-451 GCF_003651465.1 Formica exsecta | reverse complement strand
GATTTTCTATTTGTATGTTACAGATCAACGCAGCGGCCCTGACATTCTGAGAGGAAGAGGAGGTCTAGGAGAGAACCGGCGGAGCGGCGGAGCAACCCAAGGGTGAGTATTTATTATTTGTATATCGGTTGTTAAAAATCGCGTACGCGCATTAATTCGGTCTTATTATTTGAATGAATTAAACAAAAGAAAATTAGAAACAAATACTTTTGTATAAATCCTATAAAAATTTCTATGTGAAAAAGTCTTTTTATAATTTTTATTTGAAAAAAAGTCTTTTTATAATTTATAAAATTGTTCCATATTTATATAGAGCTTCTTAGTATTGTTTGCATCGGATATAAAATATTCCGCACTAAATATTAATTATATTTTGAACGCTGCTATAATTTGGGCTTTATATTTATATGTTACAGACAACATAGCCTCAAGACCAACAACTCCGCTGTTG
>NW_021848940.1:28299-51063 GCF_003651465.1 Formica exsecta | reverse complement strand
CTTAAAAAATTTGTTCCTTGATCCGTTAATATTTTTTCTGGGATCAATGTTCGAAAATTATTTTCGTCGCGAATTCTTTTGCAAATGCAATATTTATTTACCGTATTTACGCGGGGTTGTCTATCGGGTTTCGGCAATGAAAATCGGTTCGCGCATCGACTAGTTCGACAATCTCGACCGTAATGCCAGGTTTTTCCACATTTTTGACATTTTACATTCGTTTGATTTTTCTGTTTGTAGTCGGTGTGAAATTGATTTTGCTTCGCGTGCCGGTCGCGGACGGTCCTTTAACCTTTTCTTCCGCGCTGGCCGCTGCTATTGCTTCTTGCAACGTAGCATATCCTCGCGATCGAACAATTGTTTTAATCTCGTCTTGCAATCCTATTTGGAAATTTTCTAAGGCTTGTTGCTGTATTATTTCCATGATTGCGCGTTTATTATCTACTGTATGATGACGTCCTTCCATCATCGATTCGTATAGCTCCATGGCTAGTTTGTCGGCTCTAAGTCCGTAAGTGCGCGCGCTTTCTCCGTTTTTCTGTTTTAGCGTGTTAAATTCAATTTGTACATGGGTCGTACTCTTTTTACTTGCGTAACAGACCTCTAATTCTCGTTTCAACTGTGCGAAATCTCGAATTTTACGCGTTTGAAAGTCTAGCATCGCTCTGCCTTTTAATTTCGTGCATAATACTGCTCCTAATAGCATTACTTCGTCTAATGGGTCAATATGTTCTACTGCATATGTAGTCGCGCTCAAAAATTCTTGCAATTTATTTGGCGATCCGTCGAATTCCGGAATCATTCCGCGAGCCTCTTTTAATGGTAAAAATCCGCGTCCTCTTCGATGTCGTACATCTTCGGGTATGGACTCGTACGCGGTTTCGGTTCTTTCTCGCGGCTGAGTTCTATGCTCATTGTTTTATTTACTCTTTCTTAATTATCTTTCCTTGATCTCTTTTCTAATTTTAATGCATTGCTTTACTCAGCTCTTTCTTAATCTTTTCTATTTTACTTTATTGTTTTATCTTTTAATATATTGAGAAATTGGTCGGGTTACGACAAATGGAATGCGCCCGTAACGTGTAGCATATTGCGGGACTCAATATCCAATCACAAGTTTCTTCAATATGGCGCCAGAAGAGAGATTGGTAGTCATATTATAGAAACTCATGATTGGATATTGAGTTCCGCAATGTACTACACGTAGCGCGTAACGTTTTACCGGTTATTCCGAGTTCAACTGTAAGACAGTGTGTTACACTCGACGAATTTGTGATTTGTGCTGCGAAGATACTACATTTTTCCCGTACCTGCAACAGGAAAAATATGTAAATATGAAACCTCATTTAAAATTATCCACTTCGCGGAAATCGCTGCATAAGTTGTCCATAAGATATCGAAATAGGGTTATTATTCAAGTAAGGAAGAACTTGCGCTTGCAAAATTTTCACACATGTAACGTTACACATATACAGTCGAATAATAATTCCGTATTGCAGGATATTCCTACCTCACCAGTTGCAGGATGTAGTTCTTCGAATGATATCAATATCTCAAAGGATAATATTGATATGAGATGTTGCGTAAACATAAAGGATGATATGGCATCTTGCTCTTCTTCCACCTTTTCACATGGTTCTCGTGCATTTTCTTCATTTTCTACTACTTCGTCAGAACCATCCTTTAGCGAGCATTTAGCATCTTGCTTTGTTGATAATAATTTAACGCATTCTCAAGGTAACAGTATTTTGTCAGTTCTGAAAAAACATCTGTTTTTCTAATTTGCCCAAAGATGTTAGAACTCTTCTAAATACACCACGACATTGTGTTGTTTTATATAATGTTGAACCAGGCGAATACGTTCACTTTAATCTTGAAACAGAAATTGTTGAAAGTCTCTCGAATGCCTCATTTGTAACTGTTGTTAGAGAATTAGAACTTGATTTTAACACAGATGGATGTACATTAGACAGATCATCTAGTATTCATATTTGGCCGATTCAATGCAGAGTGTCGAATGTGCAAAATATTAAACCAATAGTTGTAGGAATTTATAAAGGTGCACAAAAGCCACATGATCTCAATATTTTTTTTGAAAAATTCGTTGCCGATGTTAGATCAATTATGTCCAACGGAGGTATAAATTTTCGTGGCAGTAAAATACCAATAAAATTAAAATGTTTCATAGCTGATGCACCAGCTCGAGCGTTTATTTAAAATCATCGTGGTCATATGTCTGTTCACCCTTGTTCTAAGTGCAAAATTTCTGGTACACAAAGCGAAGGTCGTTACGTCTTTAATGGTGTGAATCATCCTCTTCGCACCGATGAAAAATATTTATTATGCATAGATGAAGATCATCACAAAGAGAGTCCAAGCTCATTATCTGTACTGCCAATGGGAATGGTTTCGCAAGTTCCTTTCGAATATATGCATCTTGTATGCTTAGGTGTTATGAAAAAACTCTTGTCTGCATGGGTACATGGCAAATACTCACGAATATCGAAGCTTCCGGGAAGATCTATTTCTAGAATTAGTGATCGTTTAAATATTTTTAAAAAATATTGTCCTACAGAATTTGCAAGACGTCCTAGATCTTTAGATGTATATTCAAAGTATAAAGCAACAGAATTGCGCCAATTTCTTCTCTATATAGGGCCAGTTGTAACGTATGGTATATTGAACGAACAATTTTACAAGCACTTTTTACTCTTACATGGTGCTATAAGGGTCTTGGTCTCAAAGTGTCCATCGAGAAAACATCTCAAATTTACAGAACTGGCGTTGCAAAAATTTGTGCTTTGCTGTGCCTCTCTTTATGGTCCAAATTTCAATAGCTACAACGTTCATGATCTTCTTCATCTCACTAATGACGTTAAGGGGATCCAAAAGTGACGGCCGAACTCCGACGGGTTAGCGTCCTCATCTAAGCGTAACTAAAATTATCGATAATACCGACCGAAATTATCGATAATATCAATAATTTTAGTTCCGCTGTTACCGATATTAATATTTCTGCATGTTTTATGCATAATTGAAAGAGAATTGTGTTTAATATGTTGAAATCGGACAACATCGTTTCTACTGTTCTATTGCCTCGCACGCATATCTATGCGTATAGATAACAGTATAATATAGACGTGTCTGCCTTTATCACATATTTGAACATAATTTCACTTTGTTCATACGGGCTATGTGTCTTCCCATATATCTTCCAAGAGGAATAACATTTGGTTAAGTGTTATATATATAATTATGTATATCTATATATGTATATGTATAATATGTGCATAGACGTATACAGATGTATGTGTATGATATATATACATATATTCTGAATATTATCATGTAACTTTCTATAAGTTGCGATCTATCCAACGCAGCTAATTTTTTTCAATCGATATAATCAATGGATAAATAACAACAATGTATTATTTATACAAATATATATTATATTGTCTTTTTTTGTTCGTATACATAAATGTTTATATATTTGTAATAAACATTTATAATACATTGTTTGTCTCCATCGCAACAAACGCAACCAATATTTTTTTCGTCTCTTCGATTAAATTTTGCAATCGAGATTGAGGCATTTTTTTTCAATATTCGTACAAATATTACGATACACTTTTTGGATAATGTTATTCCACTAAAAAAAAACCTCTTAAAGGTAAAAAACGCAGCGTATATCCCACAACATATGCCATCAGGTTGTATTTGAACCTTTTCAAAAATAATGTTAGTTTGATTTATTGTAGGATAACGTAGATGTATATAATTTTTCTATTTAGCTACCATCTTACCGTATGTACAGCCAGGTAGGCTATCATATACGCGAAGTTTAGTGCCATCAAAGAAAAAACATCGCCAGTGATCACTACAATTTCCTCCAATGATTTGTAAGCTTTTATTTACAACCAGCTCACGAATAGATCGCTTCTGGGATCAAATATTTCAGCAATATCTAGAGCGTACATGCAAACCGCATCTGGTATGAAATATTTACAACCAATTCACGAATAGATCGCTTCTGGGATCAAATATTTCAGCAATATCTAGAGCGTACATGCAAACCGCATCTGGTATGAAATATTTACAACAAATTCACGAATAGATCGCTTCTGGGATCAAATATTTCAGCAATATCTAGAGCGTACATGCAAACCGCATCTAAAAGTCGGCGCTGATTGACCAGACTTTACTCAATAATAACCCCTTTATGAAGCGTTATAGAAAAAAATGTTACAGGACTTTTCTGTTCATAATAACACCCTTTACCTTCCCTTAAAGAGTGTTGCGCGAATTTTCGGATACCCTGTGTAAATATACCTTATATATAAAAAATACTAACCTTTTGACCCTTATTCTTTTTAAGCGTTATAACGATTTAGCGCGCGATAATCTCTTGTTACGCGTATGTACAAAACACACGCGACAAACTGAGACTGAGCTGCCGCGCACTGATCTGATCGCGTTCGTCTGTTTGCATGTGTGTGTGCGTACAGCCGACTTACTGCCCGATACATATATACTTACGTACTGACTGCTATAGATATCGAGTTATGATAAAAATGAAAACTAATGCACATCTTTATAAATGTTTATCTTTATAAATGAATATTGTATAACCGAATAAAAACAATGTTTTTTCTTTACGCGAATTCCAACTAGGAATTATCACTTATAATTTTCTATAGTGAAAAAGATCACCTTGCGTATTTCGATCAAGCGACTTCATTCGCGAGCCAAGTACATACATCGAGTTTATCGCAGGTCTCGGAGGGCGTTGGCGTCTCAGTCTCCCGAATTGGATTACATAGACAAGGCAATCCAAGAATTTATCGATGAGCTTCCTGACTTGGAAGCAGCATCGTCCTACCAAGACTAACACAATTTAAAAATCTAAATATCTCCTTCGTTCAATATGTTATGCCTCCGGAGAGGCACGGTAGTTAGGATCGTTTGCCGTAAGGAATTTGGGAATTCGAGCTCCGCCCGAGTAGTTTACTGATTTTATTATAATTAAAAATGACACCTTTGTATTCTGAATAAATGTATATACAACTATTTTATTCGTAACTTGGCTTAATTACAAAGTCCCCGCACGTCTCTCGCGTCGCGTATCGCGATATCGGATATCTTGGCGTGCGCGTGTCTGGAGTTGAGTTTCGGTCGCGAAACTCACTTCTCGATCTTATGTATTTCTTTCTGTATTTAGAATAATATATTTAATAATTCGTGTATAGCCTGTTCGGGCTATAACATCCCTCCCCCGTAAAAAAAAGAAAAACGGAGGTGTAAAAGTGACGTTTTTCGCAAAACAAAATTTCTTCTTATTCTAATGTACAATATTTTTCCCGTATATAATATGAATATAATCGTTTCTTATTCTAAAATCGTGTGCTTAAATTACGTTTTAGTATTGGTCTAGGGAATCTGTATGACATACGTAGTTCGTTGTTTTCTTCGTATATCCTGACTGACGCTCGTTTCGTATCGTTTTTGTAGTTTGCTGTAATTGTCCGATCTTTTCGAAATATATGCCGGGGTTGTGTAGGAATTCTTGGACTTTGTAAGATGAATCCGTTTCATGTTGCCCCGTGCGACTCTCAGCCTGTCGACTGTTCCAGCTTACGAGTATTCTGTAATTTCATATTAAAATGTTTCATATAACCGTCTTGTTCGATAGTGATGGTGCAGTGTTAATTATTGTGCCTCAAACGGATTTGTATGAGGTGGACGACGGGTTCGACAATGCTGTTTGGGTGTAGGGATTCAAGTTTCTTAGATCGTCCGCGTCGGAGCGTCTTGTCATGTACTAATACCTTGTCGCCGACTTTAAATTTTACTTCTCTAGTACTTTTGTCGTCTGAATTCATTAGTCTCTGGAATGTTGCTGGCGCATTTTTCAATCCAAACGGCATTCTATTAAATTCATAGTATCCGTAGGGCGTTGAAAAAGCTGTCTCTTGTTTATCTTGCTCAGCCATCGGTATCTGATGATATCCTGACGCTAAGCCTAGTGTGGTAAAATATTTAGCGTTTCCTAACTGGTCCAGTATCTCGGTGATATTGGGCAGTGGAAATGAATCGCCTATTGTTAAATCGTTTAGCTTCCGAAAGTCTACTACTACTCGGAGCTTAGGTTTTCCGGATGCGTCGGCCTTTTTGGGTACCACTAATAAGGGTGCGTTCCATTGACTCGCGCTTGTTCGGATTATGTCATTTTTCAGCATTTCTTGCACTTGTTTATTTACTTCCGTCTTGTGCTTATCGGGAAGACGATACGGTCTCGTTTTCACCGGCGAGGTATCGGCGCGCGTGTTTATTTCGTGCTCTACCGTCGCAGTGCACGTCAGTGGTTCTCCGTCCAACTGAAATGTATCGCAATATTCTTCGCATATCCGTAGGAGTGCCTGTCTTCCGTATTTAAATGTTGCGTGCGTAGTAGTTGTCAGATTTGTCTCGAGCTAGTAGGCTTAAAATTTTTTCTTGCTTGTATCGTGTATATTTTGGATTCGATTTCGCGTTCTATGTCGAGTGTGACGTTTGGCGTCTGTATCTCGACTTCCGTATCGGTTGTATTTATGATACTAACGGGACACGTGTAATCCTTCGGTTCTACTAGACAGTTTCCAAGGTAGATTCCTGGAGCTGTTTCCTCTGCTCGTACTATTCCTATTCGATTTTGCTTCGTTATCGCTTTTACGATGGTTTCGCTGCGCGGTTTTAGGATTGTTTTGTTAAACGTATGGAATCTTAGCACGGCTTCTCCTATTTTTAATTGATTTTGATTATAATCACAGGATACCGAATGTTGTTGAAGGAAATCAATTCCTATTATTCCTTCATATTCTATTGGAATGTCGTCTCTTACAACGTAAAATGCATGTTTTACCTTGTGATTTTCTATCTTGATCGTGGCGTACATTTTTCCTATGGTGTGTACTTTATGCCCGGTTATGCCTGTAAGCGCGATTTTACCTTCATGTATTAGTGTGTCATCCTTTAAATGTTTCAATTTTATTAATGAGATGGTCGACCCTGAGTCGTACAACATCTGTATTTTTCCGTCTTTTGCTTGTCGCATTGGTAATGTTATTAACAATAAATCCGTTTTTTTTTCTGTGCGCGTGGCATATCTTTAAGATGTGTAACGCGATACTCAGATGCAGGTCGCGGTTGTTTCTTTCTCGCTTCATCCTGCTCGTCTTCGCTGCTGCTACTTGCGCTATCGGCGTTCCTTTTCTGTTGTCGCGATTTCTTTCGGTCGCGTATATTTTCTTAGCGCGTTTGTTGCTGATTTCCGATTTTTAGTTTATCTGTACTATGTTTCGGTTTTCCGTTTAGGCTCCAGCATTCGTCGCGGCTGTGTCCTGTTCTTTTGCAATGCGAGCAGTATTTACTTATTGCGTTTATTCGCGAGGGTTTTTCTAGTTTCGGGAGCGCGTATCGGCTACTTCGACAATCGCGTCCGTAATGTCCGTTTTTTCCGCATTTAAAGCATTGCGGTGTCGGGTTTCGACTATTTCGCGGGTAACTTGATTCGGTTTTATTTTTATTAACAAAACTACTCGTTCTCGCGGTTCCCGGTCTGAGCTTTTCTTCGGCGCTCGCGCCCGTTATCGCTTCTTGGAGCGTCGTATATCGCTGCGCGCGTACGAGCACTTGTAATTTGTCGTGTAGCCCGATCTGGTAATTTATTAATGCCTGCGCTTGGATTGTTTGTTGAATCGTGCGTTTTGATAATGCGGAGTGCTCCTTTCCTTCGATCATCGAGTCGTATAATTTCATTGCTAGTAAATCAACGCGTTGTCCGAAAGTGTGCGCAGTTTCATTCGGCTTTTGTTTTAGCGAGTTGAATTCGATCTGTAAATGTGTCGTGCTTTGTTTTGACTGGTAACAAGTCTCGAGTTGCTGCTTTAATTCGTCGAACGTTTGTATATCTCGCGTCTCAAAGTCCTGCATCGCTTTCCCTTTTAATTTTGTAAATAGGATGGCTTGAATTAACGATTCTTCGTCTGCTGGGTTTATGTTCTGAACAGCGTATTTGTACGCGTTTAGAAATTCTTGCAATTTATGTCGCGAGGTTCCGTCGAACTCGGGGATCATTATTCTTGCTTCCTTTAACGGCAGATAATTCGGGGCGACGCTTCGTCGATTTCTGATATCGCGTCTCGTTCGCCCATATGTTGTTTCAAACGCATCGTTATCGTTTTCCCTGCTAGTGTCTGTATGACGGGGTAATTGTGCGTCCGCGCTTTCTAGTCGCGTTACTCGTATATTTAACGAATGGATATCCGCGCGTATTTCATTCAAAATGTGGATTATCTGTGTATAATCTCCTCTTTCTTCGCGGTTGATCTCGGGAGGCGGCGTGCGGTCGGCCTCCGCTATATTTCGGTCCATTTGGCGGATGGATTGCCGCATGTTTTCTATTTCCTCGTCTACCGCGCTTTTCGGCGGGTTCGCGAAAGTGCGTTCTTGCGGGTTTCGCGATTCGGCCATATTATTTTCCTGTTGGCTATAAATCTCTTCCGGATCGAACAGGTCGCTCTCGTAGGACGTTAACGAAAATTCGCGTCGTAAAGATACTCTACTTGGAGTTCTGCTAATATACGGTCGCGTACGTCTAGTCTCGCGTTGGGTGTTGTCAGTGGGGTCAGTCGTATTACGCGGGAGTAGGCTTTCGTCCAATGTGAAAAATGGAAATTCGCGTTTTGTGACGACGTTTTCCGGTAACTCGGGCTCGCTTTCGCTCGAGTATTGCGTCTCTAAGTTTTTCAGCACGTTATAAAGATTTTCTCGCGGTGTTACGCTTAATTTAATCGCTCGTCGGGCTGGTTCGCTCAGTAACCACGATCAGTTCGCTATCGGTTTCGGTATATTCGAACCTTCCGACATTCACCCAGTTATAATTATTAATTTTTTTCGGACTTACAATATTATGACAGCTCGCATGATCGCTCGCTGTGTCAGTAGAGCGCTGACGCTGCAGTCCTTCGCTCCGCGGCTGATACGGCTGACGATGCTCGACATACGGCGGTCGTTGTCCGGCGTCGGTGCGTTGTCCGTAGAGTTATCGTAGGTCGCGATGCTTGGCGGCTCACGTTTCTGCTCCAGCTGTTGTGGCGATGCTCGTTCTGTTGTCCTTACGTTGTCTTCCGTCGATTGTGGTTTCCGTCAGCTTACGTTTTACGTGTGCTGGCGTGCCTGTCCTGTTTACACCCTGGGTGCTTTGCAGGTCTTGGGGAAGGCCTGGCTGCTGCTTCCGTCCGTCAACTTCAATTGAATTGAGTGCTGGCGTGCCCGCTTCTTTTAACACAACCGTGTCTTTTGCAGGTCTTGAGTGAGCTTTAGCGATGCCCCGGCAGATCCCACCGTTGCCACCAATTATGTTATGCCTCCGGAGAGGCACGGTAGTTAGGATCGTTTGCCGGAAGGAATTTGAGAATTCGGGCTCCGCCCGAGTAGTTCACCGATTTTATTATAATTAAAAATGACACCTTTGTATTCTGAACAAATGTATATACAACTATTTTATTCGTAACTTGGCTTAATTACAAAGTCCCCGCACGTCTCTCGCGTCGCGTATCGCGATATCGGATATCTTGGCGTGCGCGTGTCTGGAGTTGAGTTTCGGTCGCGAAACTCACTTCTCGATCTTATGTATTTCTTTCTGCCGACTGCGTGGCGTTAATTTAATAGTTTCCCGTAACAAGCGTTATTGATTGCCCGCGTAATATTAATTAATGATAATGACTGCCCGCCGCTCGTTAGCGATGAGTCTTTTTATTATCTCCCCTTGGTTTCCCAGGAGGGGATCGTTTAGCGACAAGACCATGTGTCGCGTCGCTCGATAATTGCGGCAAGATCCGGATGCAAGCTAAGGAGTTCTAAGTAGGACTTCTTTGCTTGCATTTTCGCAATTTCCTTTTCGCTTTTAGGTAGGACTTATACGTTGCATTTTCGCAACGCCTTTATTTCGCTTGCCTTGATTTCCGCGTTTTTACGAAGATCGCACTAGGTCCCATCCCGCGTAAAAGGGATTAAATTTCCTGGCCGAAAAGGGACCACCGAGCGAACGTCTGAATAAACAGCGTAATAGCGACCCGAACGGTCGTTTACCTGGTTTTCAGACCTAAGAGTTCGTTCGACCCGATTCTTATGCCGCAAGGCGCCTGATTTCGTGATAATTAAGATAGTTGTTGCGCCCTTCCATCGACTCATCCTTTTTCGAGTCTGGACGTAACATACTGCTCTTAAATTTTGGGGGCTCGTCCGGGATTGTAATGTGCGATCTTTTAAACTGGAATGAGTAAAGGGACAAGAGGTACAGCTGATAAAGACGAAGTAGAACGAAATTTTCAGCTTGCTCAGGAAACATACAAATGAACAAAATCTAACAAATCAGAAACACATCACACTTCCACTCCTAATAAAACCACTAAAAACATTAACTTTTCATTAGACAAAACAGTAATTGAAAAAGATTTCGAAAAAAAGTTTAGTGAAACAGCGGCCGAGTCTCATTTTGCCGATTCCTGCGATAAGACTATTATACCTGAATTTAATAAATGAATTAAAAACCTCTCATGTTACAATAAAAGACCTCCTTGAAGAGGCTCAAAAATATAATTTAAAAATTAAAAATTCGAATCTACGAAATACTAAAAATAAAAATAAACCGTCTTCAAAAATTCTTATATCCTTGTTGAATAAATCTCAAGAAATTTTAGAAAAATTTATGCGGAAACGCAAAACAAGATATAAAAGAAAACAAGAAGTTGAAAATTATAATTTGCATAATTGTCTAACAATCTCCGAGGAAAAGGGAAAGAATCGACCCGCCAAAATCATAGAATCATTGCAATTAGAACATTTAAATGAAACAGAAAGAAAAAGCATTTTAAAATTAATAACGGACAGTCAAGATCGATTTTATATATTCCTGGAGAAAAACTAACCGCAACCCACGTATTACAACATCGAATACTTACTACAGATGACCAACCAATAACCTCTCCAATAAACACCAATAGACACTCGTCAGTATCGACTTCCGCAAATTCATAAAGAGGAAATAAACAAGCAGGTAGAGGAACTGTTATTTAAAATCAAGAAAAACGAAATCTGCATTTATTGAAAATAGAACAACTCATGGTAATGTCATAGACTCTCGAGAATTATTATTTTTACGAAAAGATAATATAGTGTATTTCGTCGACACCCAGGGAAGACGTTTAGATTCAGGCTCACAAAAACTTTTTGAACGAAAAGAGCTTCCAAAACTAGGATCCCTTGTTCTAGGAAAGGTTAAGGTCATAAAACATAAAAATCATTATCATGTGCCTTTACCTGTCAGCGAAAAACAACGAGAAGGCCCTACAGCTACTCTTAAACAAATTGTTAAAATCTTAACAGACTTACGGAAAATAACCGAAGATTTAAAATTAGAAACATTTAGTATTGCAAAAACCGAGTTTATTAATAATGTTCCATGGAATGACGTCAAATCACATATACAATCAATATTCACTGACGCCCCTACTAAAGTTATTATTTGTCACGGACTAATTAAGTATCCACCGAAAGATTTACGTTCCGTTATAATCAGTGAAATGCATTGCTTACCGACGGGAGGACACCGGGGAGTCACAAAAACTTATAACAGAATAAAACATAATTATTACGGGAAAACTTGAAAGCAGATGTTCAACGATATATACAGCAATGTTTACAATGTCAATTGAAAAAACTTGTACGAAACAACCAATAATAATCACAGACACACCAGGATCTTCTTTTGATAAAGTAGCCATGGATATCGTAGGCCCTTTACCTAAAACTGAAAGGGGAAACGAATATATTCTAACATTACAAGATCAATTAACTAAATTTTGCATGGGGATACCATTACCGAATCAAACTTCCGAAACCATCGCAGAAGCTTTTGTAGATCGATTTATTTGCGTACTTGGAGCACCAAAAGCAATATTAACAGATCAAGGCAGAAATTTCCTTAGCGATCTGATAAAGAAAATTGCAAAATTATTTAAAATTCGTAAATTTCGCACAACAGCCTTCCATCCTCAATCAAACGGATCATTAGAAAGATCACATCACGCATTAGGCGAATATTTAAAACAATACGCGAATGAACAAAAACAATGGGATAGATGGATTAGCCTTGCCATGTTTAATTATAATACGAGCGTACATGAAGCAACAAAGCACACTCCATATGAGCTGGTTTTTGGAAAGATAGCACGTGTTCCATCGAACGAACTTCTACCTCCTGGGGATAAATTAGCAAATTACGACGAATATTTAATAAATCTTGTAACTCAACTTCACGCAATTCAGGGAAATGCACGCGATAACGTTATTCAAGCTAAAATTAAATCAAAAAATTATTACGATAGAAAAATTAACCCACAAACTTTTAAACCGGGAGATCAAGTATTTTTATTAAAAGGTCCAAAACCGGGTAAATTCGGAGATCAATATACTGGGCCTCACGAAGTTCTAGAAATTTTTAATAAAAATAACGTCAAAATTAGAATAAAGAAAAATAGCCGAGTTGTGCATCCTAACCGCTTACAAATTTCATATATCAAACCTACTGATAAGGAATAATTATCAAAGAAATAATTATGTAAACTTTCAGATGGATCTCAACATTAAGCGACTAATTGCGATACTGATAGTGCTAATAAAAATTTATCAAACTCTTGGAATAATAGAGTATGACTGCGGATCTTCTTCAGCAAATCTAACGACATTATCTTTATTAACTATCGAAGAGTGTGACATTCCACCGCAAAATGTTAAACGTAATAATAGGGTATGACTGCGGATCTTCTTCAGCAAATCTAACGACACTATCTTTATTAACCATCGAAGAGTGTGACATTCCACCGCAAGATGTTAAACGTGAACAAGTATATATGCAGTTGCTCCAAATTAACGAATTCGAATCTGTGAAAGTAATACAGTGTAAAGTTGAAATTGACCGATTAATTAAAAAATGTGGAATGTTCTCTCACACCATGGATGTATATAACGGGAAATATTCATACATAGAAGAAATACCTCGCGATATATGCAGAAGAATGCACGATTATGGTACCTATCAAATGGCAAATACATAAAATCAAATCAAACCACAACACGTCCAATAACACTCGCTGGCAGTGTGGACAACGACGGAGGCTGTATCGGAGGAGCATATTTCGATCCTTATGAAACATGGACAGCCGTAATAGTACTCGCAAGCGTAAGAATTACACTACAAGATTATATAGCAGACGTAAAAATAAACACTAATCGAGTGCAGTTCAGGTCGGGTGTAGCATGTAAATTTGGCTCCACACATTGTACAGATGTAAAAGGAGGAGATACGTATTGGGATCCAGTATCTACCGATACTTGCAAACTTTATAATTTCGGAATATTATTCGGAATATTATACGCATACAAAATAGTCGATAAAGATAAAGATCATCCGCAAACAGTTTACTCTTTAACCACACAAGACACAGTATTCGCACTGACTAGCAAAGGAAAATACAATACATGTGGATATTCATTAATAACAACAGAGCATCCTAAACTATTAATTTTCGGAACCGTACGCGGTACCACTGTTTTTAAAAAGCAATCTAGAATTTCAAATCTCGATATCTTTACCTATATGAATTCTAAATTCGTATACGTAGAGAAACACGTCCGCACTCAAATAAACGAGTTTATTGAAAGCGAAATATATACAGAGTAGCGTGCAGGGCCGTGCGGTGTTAGGCGGCGTGCGCTTGGTGGCAAACGGGCGTTAGGACGCGCGTGCAGCGGGAAGTGCAAGCGCGAAGCGGGCGGTGTGAAGCGGCGTGCAGCGTGAGGCGGATTCGATTTAATTCTTACTCTATTTACAAGCGCGTTAGCTTAGTATCTACGGTGACGTTATTTACACGCGGCTCGATCGCGACGCGGTTATCCCGGTCGGGTTTATTTCTAGCGATTTATAATTACGGCGCGACTCGCGGACTTATTCTTAACCGGACTTATTGCTAGCAGGCTTATGATTACGGCGGGTTTCGCAGGCGCGGACTTATAATTAACCGGACTTATTCCTAGCAGGCTTATAATTACGGCGCGGTATATACAGGTACTTATTACTACGGTTAGGCTAGGCGGCTGGGTATTGCCGGCAGGCCCGAGTGTCACGTCGAGCTCCGCCTGCAACGGAAAACCGGAAAAACCGGCGGGGCTGAGAAAACCTCAGCACGGGCTGGTGCAAGGAACCGGAAAACCCGGCGGGGCTGAGAAAACCTCAGCCCGGGAGGTACGGGAACCGGAAAACCCGGCAGGGCTGAGAAAAGTGCGAACGAGATAGCACGTGTGGCGCACGTGCAAGCGAGATAGCACGAGCGGCGTACGCGCAAGCGAGATAGCCCGAGTAGCGTACGTGCAAGTGAGTTTCCAAGTTAATATTAGACACAATTGTGCATTGTGGATATGCCTTACATACCGTGTACGGATGGTCAATATATCTACTTGGAGCGATCTGGGATTCTCTTACAAATCTTTTATTACATCTGGGAAGACGGGGGCGACCTGAAAGACAACAGCCGAATTCACCACCACCACCACCACCGCCAAGCGCACCGCAGGAAAATAATAAAGCAATAAAACTCACTAAACAAGAAACCCATAGCGCCATGGAAATGAATGTGGTATATCCTCTACTACGACCGGAAGAAAACTCTACCTATTTTTGTTCATTAATAATAATAAGAATAATAATAATAAGAATAGTGATATAATAAAAAAAGGAAAAAAAATATATATATACAATAAGAAAAGGGAGAGACAAAAATATTCAATCACTAAACGTCTTCTCTTCTCTTCCTCTCCATCAACCTAAACCAGTGGGCCCCTCCTAAAACCTTTCCAATTATATCAAACTAGTCTTATCTATTTTTAGAAAATGGAAATCAAGAACATCAACACCCACGAGTTAACCCGCGGACGACTGGAAGTACGGATAACTCGCGCAGAGTCCCCATTACTCTTCTGGGTCCAACTGAAAAACGGAGAGAGAGACCTAGAGCTCATCGAAGAGCTTAACTTCCGGATGGACCGACGAAGTCACTACCTCCACTGTTGGTCCGAAGACTTGAGGGAAGATGAACCGTGCGCCATTCAAATAAAAAACATCTGGCAACGCGGTTTCATTATAAGAGTAAACACAGCGACGTCCATAGTGAAAATATCTCTGAGGGACTGGGGCATGGCAGTTACCCAACCTTATCAATAATGGTCAGGTAAACATTGCAACACACATACAGTTTCCTTTTTACACCATAAAATAGGCACGATAAGAAAAGATAGTTTTGTATTAAATTCATATATATATAAAATATAATAATTAACTAAAAATTTAAAAGAAGGACGAAGGAAAGAAGGAAGGGGTTTTGGTGGTCGCCTTCTCTTTCCTCCTTCTTAATAAACAAATCAGCATGCACGAAACCACATACAGTTAGGATACTTTAGTTAACTGCGAAAGGAAGGAATCTATTTCAATTTTGCAAATGTCGGGCTTCTCCCCAATCAAAAGATCACGCATGCCCCGTTAGTGTAATGAATACGACCAAAACAGAAGTCGAAATACAGACGCCGCATGTTGTTCTCGAATATGTAGAATACGACCGAGAATCCGAAATACACACTATACAAACGAGAAAAAATTCTAAACCTACTTACAATACTTGCAAATTTGACAACTACTACGAACACAGCATCTAAATTCAAAAGAAAAACAGGCACTCTTACGGATATGCGAAGAATATTACGATACATTTCAGTTGGACGGAGAACCACTGACGTGCACCGCGACGGTAGAGCACGAGATAAACACGCGCGCTGACACCTCACCGGTAAACACGAGACCGTATCGCCTTCCGGAAAGGCATAAGACGGAAGTAAATAAACAAGTGCAAGAAATGTTAAAAAACGGCATAATCCGAACAAGCGCGAGTCAATGGAACGCACCCCTATTAGTGGTACCGAAAAAGGCCGATGCATCTGGAAAACCAAAGCTCCGAATAGTAGTCGATTTTTGGAAGCTAAATGATCTGACGATAGGCGACTCATTTCCACTGCCCAACATCACCGATATATTGGACGAGTTAGGAAACGCCAAATATTTTACCTTAGATTTGGCATCAGGATATCACCAGATACCGATGACCGAACGAGATAAAAATAAAACAGCATTTTCAACGCCCTACGGACATTACGAGTTTAATAGAATGCCGTTTGGACTAAAGAATGCGCCAGCAACATTCCAGCGATTGATGAATTCAGTTCTGACAGGAATGCAAGGACTAAAATGTTTAGTTTATCTGGATGACATCGTTATATATGGATCAAGCCTAGAAGACCACAACAAACGACTCAAGGAAGTACTACAGAGACTTCGAGAAAATAATTTAAAATTGCAGCCGGATAAATGCGAATTTTTACGCAAGGAAGTGATTTATTTAGGTCACATTATTTCGGAGGATGGGATATCTCCGGATCCGTCAAAATTAACGGCAATAAAAGAATTTCTGACGCCAAAGAAAGTGAAGGATATACAATCTTTCATAGGACTAGCCGGATATTACAGAAAATTCATATAAGACTTCTCAAAAATAGCCAAGCTACTGACTAAATTAACAAAGAAAACAGAAAAATTCGAGTGGGCGATGGAACAGCAAAATGCTTTTGAAATATTAAAAGAAAAATTAATGACGACGCCAGTGCTAAAATATCCGGACAATGGAACAACAAAATGCTTTTGAAATATTAATTGAAAAATTAATGACGGCGTTGTCACAAGGAAAAGTAGGCAATGACCAGCCAATTGCTTACGCCAGCAGAGTTTTATCGCGGGCGAAGCAGAATTATAATACAACAGAGAAAGAACTATTAGCAATTTTATGGGCTGTAAAACATTTTCGGCCATACGTATACGGTACGAAATTCAAAATCGTAACCGATTATAAACCATTAATCTGGTTATTTAATGTAAACGATCCCGGATCGAGATTGATCCGATGAAGATTAAAGCTCGAGGAGTATGATTATGAAATCATTCATAAAGCCGGACGAGCGAATGCGAACGCCGATGCACTGAGCCGCAATGTAAAAAGAGACACACATGAAACAGAAGAAGAGCGAGAAGTCCTCGCAACAGAAGAAGAAACGAACTCCGACGAAGAGAAAAAATATACGGAGGAAGAGAAGAAACAGATATTATACAAATATCACGATGCACATACAGGAGGACATCAAGGAATCGAGCGAACAATAAAAAGAATCCGCCTAAATTATAATTAGCACGGATTAACAAAAGACGTCGAAAAATACATATCAAAATGCGAATTTTGTCAAAAAAATAAATTATCGCGAAAAAATAAAGTACCGGTAATAATCACGGATACACCGACAAAACCTTTCGAAAAATGCGCGTTAGATATCGTAGGAAATAAACAATTGGATGACACACTATGTACTAATTACTACCACAACTAAACGTAACACTATACATATACGAATATTCAAAATGGCGACAAAATGATCCAAATTATTCCATTTGGCAAACCTGGCCACATACGGAACATTTTTCGTGACCAACTTTTTTCCTTTCTACACTATCGAGATAACTCTCCTTACTCTTCCTTCATGATATACACCCTTTGAGTTAGTCTACGGGCACCAAGCCGATCTACCTACGGCACTGACGAGACCGCCTAAGCCGACATATAATTATGACGATTACGCGCAAGAATTAAAAGAAAGACTACGGGCAACAAATCAGCTCGGAAAAGAGCATATTAAAGAAGAAAAAATTAAAGCTAAATAACAATACAATAAAAATACTAGGGAAATAAAATTTAAAGTCGGTGACAAAGTATTAGTGTACAACGAGACACTCCGACGCGGACGATCTAAAAAACTCGAATCTTTATGGATCGGACCGTATACGATAATTGAAAGGAATTCAGACATGAATTACACAATCAAAAAGGGGAGGAAAGCAATCCGCATGCACACAAATAAGCGGAAGCAATTTATCGAAAATTAACATAAACTTACTTTATTCGTTGCGGGAACGACCGGGACATCTCATTCGCTCAAAAAAACGACGCAAGTCCTCCACAGAGGCGTGATCCCGTCCTCCACAGCCGCGACCTCCAGGAAAATCTCTCCGCTGGAAGTGGCTTTTACCAACGAGTGGACCCAGTAGCCCACGACCTCGAGGAATGAAGACCGCAGGTAAACGAAGATCCTCGAACCGACGACCATCATAAGGGCGAGCAATGCCCAACTCCATTCCCAAAAAACGCAAATCACTGCGCGGATACGGCACCACCTCCTCCACTATACGATCACCACTTACAGTATCGATAGTAATACGGAGCGAATATGGCTCCAAACTACGGTACACGGCCACACAAGCTCGCTCGAAAGGATCGAGGGGCAACTCCGGTCCGCAAACCGGGACGCGACGATAATCACCTGACTCATTGTCAAACGACGTAATATAAAATATTAACGAATTATCGTACGATGTCGACCGTATAAAAATCGGTAGGAGACTGAACGAAAACGCGACGGCCCGCAGAAGAGCCTGCAGAAGAATCGCAGAATCGCAGCCTCAGAAAAAAGATACTAACCGATAACAAGGACACTCGCGGGATATCATCGCGAGAAATAAAACTAAAGTATATAATAGTAGGTGATCTAGGTCGTCCCTAATCCACAGCTCCATGAGTGCAAGAGAGAGGTACCCATTAGAGAAAAAGAGATAGCGAACACTTGTTGGCAAATTCCGGGAGGAGTTCGGGCCGGGTGAAGCCGGTGGGAGGAAGGAGGGGGTACGTAGGGCGAGGGGGAAGCGTGACGCCGAGAGTGCTCAAAAGATGGCGCTCGGCTCGATCGGGGCCACGCTTCCTCCTCGCCCTACGTACTCCCTGATCCTCCCCCTGGCTCCCCCCGACCCAAACTCCTCCACGCGGTTGCTAACAAAGTGTTCGCGTCCCTCGTTCTCCAAGGGTACCTCTCTCTCGCATGGAGCTGTGGATTAGGTACGGCCTACACAATTATTTTCACTCACGAGGAAGAGCGATCGACGCGCTCGGCGTATCCGCGGCGACTGACCGTTTTACGGCGCGGCTAAGTTATTAAACCCTCTTCTATATCCGCCCGCGCAAAGCGTTTCTCCCGGCGCGACTCGACCTTGACGCGACTCGTTCCTAAGGGGGGCGACAACTATCTCTCGCGCCGCTTCTAGCGCGCGATCCGCTATCGCGATTCTTAAGGGACGCGCGTCGCTTCTAGCGCGCGATCCGCGAGCGGATGTCGGGTATCTGGCGTCAAGGGAGACGGAAGATCATCGGAGGGCAGTCGAACGGAAAGAGGAACGGTTAGCGGCGATGATCGAGCTTCGTGAGAAGCGTATCGACGCATATGAAAAAATCGGTATAGCGAGAGAGTGCCCGCCTGCGATCTTATCGGAGATCCACCGGAGCAATCAATTCTCTGATCGCTCGAACCGTTCGATTGACGGGTGCGAGAGACAATCTGCGTCGGCGTTTCGAACGCGTGGGAGGCGGCGTAGAGAAGCGCAAGGGATTCTCGTGGTTCGAGATGGAGACAGCTTTCTCTAGACGCATTTTAACCGGCGCGGTTATCAACTTCGATTATGTCAAACCTTTGCGATTTCTCGAGGACGCTAGAGATACCGTGCCCGATCGAGTACGCGATGCTATAGATGAACATAACAGTGTTAAGGTCAATACCGTGTTTATCGGTGAGTTCGTCTCAGGCGACAAGATTGATATTAAGACTATCGCCACGAAGAATTATCCGCTTCTACCTCTTTCCGATTTGCAAGAGTGGTATGGGAAGCGTGTGGTCGATGCTACTTTAGCTTCGCTGGAGGAGTTTCAAGAGCGTGATAGCGGATGGGCGTTATCGCGAATACTAAATTTAACGGTGAACGTGAATAAATATAATCCTATGCACGCTGGATGCCACGTCCAGATACCGCGAGAGATCGCGTTGAAGAAAGCGGTGGTTAACGTGCGATCTGAAGATAACGCCTGTTTCGCGTGGGCGATAGTCGCCGCTTTATTTCCGGTCGAGAAACACACGGAAAGAAGCTCGCGGTATCCTCACTACTCGACGGTGCTGAATCTGGAGGGTGTCGAGTTTTCCATGAGTTTAAATGAAATTACTAGATTCGAGCGTATTAATGACATATCCATTAACGTGTATACCGTTCGGGATAAGAAGATAGAGAAAGGTAGCTGACGTATCGTTCCTTTGCGTCTCACCGGTAATAAGAAGAACACACACATTAATCTGCTGTATCTGAACGATACGACGCAACGAAATAATACGGCGCATTTCGCATGCATTAAAAATTTGTTCCGACTTATCAGCTCGCAACTGAGCAATAGGCAACATAAAGCGCATATATGCGATCGGTGAGTACGAATTAAAAAAATTTGTCGCGTAATGTGGATAATATACACGATTTAAAAATGTGTTTTATGTCGCAGATGCATGCATTATTTTCGATAAATTATCGGCTCACAGCGCGGACTGTGGAAGGATGAAGAATTGCGCTATAGTCCTTCCTACTGAAGACGACAAATGGTTAGAGTTTCGTAATTACTGTAGAAAAGAGCTAACCGGACGGTATAGAGGTCCGGCGCATTCGAATTGTAATTTAAATTATAAGGAGACTTACGTAATTCCCGTATTCTTTCACAATTTATCGGGCTACGACGCGCATTTCATCATTAAAGATATGGCTAACGCCTTTCCCGGCAGCGTCGATTTGTTGCCGCTAACGAAAGAAATGTATATCTCTTTCAGGAAGAACGTCGAGGATGCGTCGAACAAGGGATGTTTCGGGAGACGCCTGAAATTGCGCTTCGTGGATTCTTTCAAGTTTCTAAGCGCGTGTCTCGAAAAATTGGTGTCGTATCTCGACAAGAGCGAGCTGAGGATTGCGCGTTCGGAATTTTCCGATTTCGACGACGCTGATTTCGAGCTTCTCGTGCGAAAAGGTGTGTTTCCTTATGAGTACGTCGATGACGTCGATAAATTACTGGAGACTCGTCTACCGCCGCGCGAAGCTTTCCATAGTTCGCTGACCGGTGACGCGATATCCGAGAGCGATTACGCGCGCGCGATAAGAGTCTGGGAGCGATTTCGCGTCGAGACGTTGGGCGACTATAGCGATTTGTATTGAAAAACCGACGTTCTTTTATTAGCCGATGTTTTCGAAAATTTTAGCGACGCGTGTATGAGAAATTATAATTTAGATCCCGTGTACTATTACACGTTACCTGGATATACGTGGGACGCTATGTTAAAGCACACGGGTATTCGATTCGAGTTATTAACCGACATCGGTATGGTGATGTTCGTGGAACGCGGGATACGCGGCGGACTAAGTCAATGTTCCAATAGATACGCGCGCGCTAATAACAAGTATTTACAGACTTACGATCCTTCGGAACCGTCGTCTTATCTCATGTATTTCGATATAAATAATTTATACGGATAGGCGATGTGTCAATCGTTACCTTATGAAGATTTTCGATGGGTCGACGATGTCACGAGTATCAACTTAATGTCCGTGACATCGAACTCGCCTATCGGTTACATTCTAGAGGTCGACCTTGCGTATCCGTCCAACCTTCACGATTCTCACGTGTTCGGTAAGACTATGGAGAATGTGCGCAATCACTCGGATGTCCGACTCGTGACTCGATGGGACGGGCGATACGGCGTGGAGGCGATGATCGCGAAGCCCAACTTTCACAGTAAAAGCGTCTTCGCGGAGAATCTCGTAGCCGTAGAATTGCGCAAACTCGAGATTAAGTTCAACAAACCGGTTTACGTTGGTATGTGTATTCTCGATGTGTCTAAGATTCGTTTATACGAGCCGTGTTCGGTAAGACTATGGAGAATGTGCGCAATCACTCGGATGTCCGACTCGTGACTCGATGGGACGGGCGATACGGCGTGGAGGCGATGATCGCGAAGCCCAACTTTCACAGTAAAAGCGTCTTCGCGGAGAATCTCGTAGCCGTGGAATTGCGCAAACTCGAGATTAAGTTCAACAAACCGGTTTACGTGGGTATGTGTATTCTCGATGTGTCTAAGATTCGTTTATACGAATTTCACTACGAGTATATGTTACCGTTGTATCGAGATAAATGTAAAATAATGTACACCGATACGGATAGCCTTATTTATCGCATCGAGTGCGAGGATGTGTACGAAGATATGAAGCGCGACATCGACAGATTTGATACGAGCGATTACGCGGTGGACAATGCGTACGGTATGCCTCTCGCTAATAAGAAAATACCTGGTGCGATGAAAGACGAGAACGCTGGCGCGATTATGACAGAATTCGTTGGGCTTAAAGCGAAGATGTACGCGCTACGAGTCGAAGGCAGAGACGATACGACAAGAATTAAGGGTGTTAAAGGTGCCTTTACATGGCAGCGTTAAGCGTCGAGCGTCTGCGCAGAAAATTGCGCAGAATCTAATTTCAGCCTAGAATCTATCTCTTTTAAATTCTGCGCATTTTTCTGCGCAGACGCTCGACGCTTAATGCTGCCATGTAAAGGTGCCTTAAGAGCGGCGTTGTCGCGAGAACGATAACGTTCGAAGATTACGCGCGCTGTC